>NC_142670.1:7192500-7410000 GCF_964200805.1 Pocillopora damicornis
ATATTTTTTCAAGATCGGTTTTTTTGCCAAAGAATTTCGGTTCAGTTCGGATTGCGTGTTCATTGTGGTTAACGGATTTTCTGTTCTTTGGCATTTGGTTTTCGGTTTTCGTCAAAAATACTTGTCGAATGGGTTTCGGATTTGATCTCTGATGTGGTTTTCGGATTTTCCTACTTGCATTCCGGTTTCTCTTCGATCCAAGCAGTCATTATGCGCCTCCACTGATCTCGAATAGCCGCGAAACCTCTGTGTGCTCCACCTGTCAACACTGTATCGGATCGATTAAGGTTTTGAGAACTGGAATGTCAACATTTATATGTTTTGACGGTTTTGCATGCGGTTTTCGGTTTTTAACGAATTTTTGTTGTTGTTGTTGTTGTTGTTGTTGTTTTTGCGGTTTTGCGGTTGTGGATAATTTTTTTTTTGAGGTTTCTAATAGACCCTCTCACGGATTCTTGTTTTGCAAATTGAAAATCTCTCTATCTAAAATTACAGATCTTCCTTTTCTTTCTATTCTGTGTCTTAAATTAGAGTAGGCCTTGTTTAGTTATTTCTTCCGAAATTGTTCGAGGAATTCTTTTAATTTTTAAATTTTTTTTACTTTCTGGAAATAAAGTGCAGTTTTCTTTTTCACTTCACACTTGAATTTATGACTGAAAGTGAGGGGAATGTGGGTTGAAAGCTGGGGTGTCTGTGCCAGACAGCTTGATCCTGCCTTTGCCTGCATTATCATGTATTAACTTTTTAATTTTTTACTGAAGCGCTTTCATGACGATGTCGACAGCATTGTAATTACTCCTGCAAAGTTTTTGTTCGCTAAACTATCTGCCATTTTCCAATCAACCAATGAAAACTGAGTGTGCTTCAATTTCAGTCTCCCTTGTCTAACAGCTTGGTACAGTTAGCGAACTCCAACATCGTGCAGACCTCTGATCTTTCTCGGAAAAAAATTAGCGGAAGTGGAAAGTGAGGTGGGAGTGAAATATTGGATTGGTGGGACTGCGAGCGAAACTGGATTTCATTCAGTTTTGTTCGCTAGTTTTTATCCGGGCGAGGATCCCAATGGCACCCTGGTAGAAATCTCCTCATTGGCATCCCGAGAGAGATCCCAACAAGTGTCCCGTGGGAATCTCGGCGGGAACTTGCAAAAATACCGACCTTTACTTCAGAGGGTAATGACATCAGGGAACTCGTCTTTTTGTCTTTTAACTAACCATTTCATTCTTTCATAAAGACGGTACAATCGAGCAACCGCTTTAAACCCGTAACTGATTGTTATCACCATTTAATACAGGTTAACAACAAAAGACAAGAAAACAACATTTTAAGCCATAATTTATCATTTTAATGTTAAGTTTATTTTAAAAAATCGCTCAAAAATGTATCGAATAACTTCAACCAAATGATGATGCAGCGTAAAAACAGAACAATAGATTAGAATTCTAACAGTTAGACTTCTTGGTAATTACCCAGCAAATGATTTGCGTAATTTTCTTGCATAATATTTGTTAGATACAATGGTCCTAAGAAGAAAGATAATCTGCAATGCGTTGAGGACATTTGAACTCTAAATACTAACATTTATTTTAGGAGACAAACATGGAATAAATTTTACTTCGGAGACAATTCGTCGTTTTATTCGAGTGGTTCCGCCCTAAGTGACCGTTCCGCACAACCCGAACAGGCCGATGGGACTGAGTCAAGGATGACCACAAAATTCGCGAATTTAACAGTAAACCGCTTAATACAGGTTCGACTATTCATTCCGAATTAGCCGACCAGCCGACGCGAAGAGCTCTATTCACCAATGTGGTATATACTAAAAACCGCTACGTGTGTAATTGTTTCTTTTCAAGGTAGAGTTGAAAAGCCGATTCCTGGGTTGATACTCGCGCAGGCGATAAACACCAAACCAACAGCCCACGCAAAAAGCACTAAGATGTAAGATGTAAGATGGGTAGATGGAGTAGGGCTCTGGAGCACGAAGAGAAAGTCTAAGCAGACGAAAGAAGCCTATTAAGTCCAGCAATTCTTCAGGAAAATCTTATCTTTACCTTCTAAAATCGTAGCTCTAAGATTCTTGAGAACCCCACCTGTGATGCTACCCTTGAAAACACGTAGCTATTCACACTCCCAGCCCGGGTGGATAAAGGGAACCTTGACCCACCCCTCCCCCCTCCCCATGGCTCTTTTTCGTAAATGATTGTAATATATGCTATCGTCAGCAGCGAACTCCTACTAAAACATCTAAGTTGTCGCAGTTTTTTAGATCTGGGGTGAAGTCAAAATATCAGGGCTTACTGACTTTTCGGATCCGGTACAAGGTCTTTAAAGGGGGAAGCAAATTTATCCTTGCTTGCCTTCACATCGGTGAATATCTCCCGTTAACTTCATTAAGCATCTCAGTTGGAACTTAAGAGTATTGCGTAGCGACAACGCTCTCTCTATGACCGTCCAGGTTGATCCTTACCTCTAAGATTTTTCCATGGCTTGTTTTTTCCGGTTTTCCTCACTCCTCAAAAGCCAGCACTCTATATTCGAGTTGCCACCTTCTAAAACCGTTTTTATTTCACATCTTGCATGTCACCCAGTCGAGGGTCTCTATGGGGTTAACCGGTAGCCGTATATCGGTCAAAAAACTAGCTGTAAGGCGTAAATATTGACAAATTTGAACCCTTAATTGTAGAAAAAAAATTGACCTTAAAAATATTTCCCTCCTACAATGTGTTATTTTGTGTTAGTCTGGGTTAACCGTAGCAGAAAAATGGCCACAACTTTAGCAGTTAGCCGTGAAAAGTTCTCCTCCGTCGGCCATCCTCAGTTTGAAGAAAGTTTCGGTTTTTTGTAACAGGCTGTTTTAGTTAAGTTTGCAATCGTGGAAAAAGAAAACATCAATATTTTCTACACTCGAGGAACCACACCGAGGGTACCTCCCATGATGAGGACTCTTTCTATAAACAGAATAAAGCACCTTTCCCAAAGTGAAAGGTAATTTCTTTTTTCTTGCCTCTTCAACGATATATCATGTTGCTTTACATGCTAAAAAAAACGCGTCGCGTGACATCCTGAGGAACGGCTGCCAATGAAACTGGCAGATATAAAATCTGAAAATATCGAAGTTTATGTCTCATTTAATAACTCTATCCAAGGAAATGGGAAGAGATTGAGCGAATAAGATATAGTTGCGCTCTCTACTCCAAACGAAAAGATGCGACAAAACATCATATCTGTCACATAACGTGCTAAAGTGCGTCGCGTGACATCCTAAGAAACGGTTGCCAATAATCGATATTAGCAGTTATAGAGTCAGAAAATATCGAAGTTTATCTCTCATTCAGTAAACCTATTTAAAGAAATGGGCAAAATTTTAATAAGCGAATACTGCTTCAAACGACAAGAAATGGCTTATGCAAGTCGATGAAGAAATTTTCCTTCCTTTGTTATTGATCTCCTCTTCCATTCTAACAAAATATCAAGCGACTTGTTTCATTGTTTGACATTTAAATGTTAGTTTATTGTACTTAGATAATAAGTAAACAATCTAATCGGAGAAACTAAATAAAATCATTTGGTTCCAACTTTCCAGCTCATTCTGAGCTTCCTTCAATGCTTTGTAAGCCATAACTAAAATTATAGAATATAACTTCTCGTTTTGCCTTTGGGTGATTAGATTAAACAATATACTTAAAATGCATCGTTCTGCTTGTAAAAAATAACACAATTTATCTCATTCAAAATTAAAGAAGAAATCTCAGAAAATTAACTAATACCAAGACTAATCTTTGCCATTACGGCCAAAATCTTTTATTTTAAGTCCAGATAAACCAAATTCTGATCGGCAGAAACTAACTTTAAGTACCAATGACTGAGTATAAATCCTCGAAAAGTTCATCACAATTTCCATCTGACATAGACAAAGATAATCGAGCAATCGAACAACTGATTATTCTCCAATTCCTATGGAAATTCTCTACACACGCACATAGCTGTAATAGCTTCATATCACTCATGAGACTAAACCGATTGAGAAAAACTCTGTAAAAAAACTCTAGAAAACGTTTTCAAGACTTTCCAACTTCGACGTAAATGTAACGCCCAAATCCTCTCAGTAGAAAATACTTACATTAAGAATAACTTCTCACATACCTAGTCATGATAATTTTAAGACATCATATGAAAAAAAACAAACAAACAGTAGCTTGAGAAGGATATCAAAGATTAATCTCGTAAAAGCAGTTCAGACAAGCAAAAAGGCAACTTTTGAATGAATGGAAATCTGTTCTCTTGTTAAACTTGACTTTGGCCGTCTTTTGGTTCTTCCTGCTTTGATGAAAAGAAGACTCTTGACAAAGGTCTCATCGGTAGCTTACAGGTTTCTGGTCCAAATATCAGCATTTGTAGGTATCCGAAAACTCCCTGGGATACCAATGCTCACTGCCTTAACTGAAACATAAAAGAATCTCAGTTTAGGGAGGATAGTTGAGTTGCCATGAAATATTTCTCAGCACATGAAACGATACATTGCACAACAGGATTGGTTTAAAAGAAATTTGCTATTTTACTCCTATCATGTTTCCAAAAAAGAATGTTATCATCGTAAACGTGTCCACTTGATTGTACTGCATCTCAGTTTGCAGAGAGAAAAATAAATTCGTAACCCAACTGAAGGGAAATTAACACGCAAGTATCACTGCTCGTATATGAGCAAAGATTATGATTTAATGTAACTTTGTATTGAATAGAATGTATCAACAGAATTATTACTTGTTCCACCTTTTAAATCTCCTTGAAATCCAGGTTGACGTCGTCACCAATAAGTACAAATGGTGCCCAGTGCCAAACCTCCTTAAACTTTTCAATTTTTCTCATACACTTCATGGCCTGATTGAGAGCTTCACTGGCCTTCTTGCCTTTGGCAAGTGCATCGTAGAAGAAACTCATGAACTCCAGGGTTCCCTCGTCGCCAATCGCCCACAAGGTAACCACAACAGATCTGGCACCGGCACCCAAAAGTGCACGCGCCATACCGACCACACCCTCGGCCATGACCTCCCCACGAGCAGTGTGACAGCAGCTAAGTACAACCAGACGTGCTCGCAACCCAGCTTCTATGACATCTTTCATCATCAGTAGATAGTCTTTCTCTTGCGGCTGAGGGTTTTCTCTTGTAGCGTTTGGTGCCAGGATAACTTCTCCAGTTTCCATTTTGCCGTGCGCTGCTATGTGAACTAAGGCCACTGATGATATTCGTTTTAACACTTCATCTTTTGTTGCCATTTCTCTAGTGAGAGGGGAGACATTGAGGATACGTCCGATCATCTCCACTTCCTTCCTTGCTCCTGGAAGTTGCACCAAAAGTGTTCCCTCATAGATGAGATGTTTGAAACATGGGTCGCCGACAAGCAATGCACCAGTCTTCATGTGAAAGTCAGCTGGACAATCATGAATTAGTTGCAAGGTCGTCAGCGAGGGAAGCACACGAATTCTGAAAGAATCACTTAAATATGATGAGTTCGACTCCTGCAATGCTGCATAAGGTACAAAGCAAAATGGCCCCTCAGGAACGAATGTGATCTCGTCGTTGCCTTTGATCAGGTCAGCAATAGGAGAAACGATGATTTCATGCAGCTTATTTAAAGCACTTGATTGGGAGTGCCTCACATCAACTCGGATCACATCATTGGCCATTTCCTCTTCTGTCGGCGAGTCTAGCGGAGGATTTTCGATGGTAACAGTATCTCTTGCGCCGATCTCCTTAAGAGCAGTTCCGTTCAGTAGCTGGATGAAAAATTTCAACTCATCCTCATACATGTATTTGTTTACGTGTACTTCTCTCATCTGGATATTATTTTCACTGAGGCAAACCCAGAAGTAAACGCATGGTCCATTAATAGCTATGAAAACTGTGCTCAGTGGAACCCACCTCAGAGAAATGCGGGATGCGCTGGGCGTTGAAGAATCTCCAGGCTGATATTTTGCGACCATCAGATCTCTCAGAGCTTGAGCACGTCCTTTCTCTGTGGCAAGTAGAGCCTTCACAACTTGACCTCGACTGACATTTATACGCCACAAACCTTTGTATGCTACTTGGTGCTGATTACGATAACAAATCTTCCACTGATCGTTGAGTTGAAGACTGGCCCTGATATCATCATACAATTCTACACTCGAATAATAACAGTCAAAGGCTCTCATAAGATTTCCTTGGCACTCAAAACTGCTTCCAAGGGAATAGAGTAAGCACGCCTCTGCGGTCTTATCTCCCACTTCTTCAGCAATTTCTAGACTACGCTGATAATACCTGATGGCTGTTTTGAAATCTCCTAGACTATAATAAGCGTTGCCGAGATTGCCATAACTTCTTCCCTCTCCGGCCTTGTCTCCCACTTCTTTAGCAATTTCTAGATGACGTTGATGGTACTCCATTGCTGTTTTGAACTGTCGTAGACCTTGATAAACGTTGCCGAGATTGCCATAACTTCTTCCCTCTCCGGCCTTGTCTCCCACTTCTTTAGCAATTTCTAGATCATATTGATGGTACTCGATGGCTGTTTTAAACTTTCTTAGACTGTGATAAGCGTTGCCGAGATTACCATAACTTTTTCCCTCTCCGGCCTTGTCTCACACTTCTTTAGCAATTTCTAGATGACGTTGATGGTACTTGATGGCTGTTTTGAACTCTCCTAGACTGTCATAAGTGTTGCCGAGATTGTCATAACTTCCTCCCTCTCTGGCCTTGTCTCCCACTTCTTTAGCAATTTCTAGACATTGTTGATGGTACTTGATGGCTGTTTTGAACTCTCCTAGACTGTGATAAGAGTTTCCGAGATTGCCATAACTTGCTCCCTCTCCGGCCTTGTCTCCCACTTCTTTAGCAATTTCTAGATCACGTTGATGGTACTTGATGGCTGTTTTGAACTCTCCTAGCCTGCGATAAGCGTTGCCGAGATTGCCATAACTTGTTCCCTCTCCGGCCTTGTCTCCCACTTCTTTAGTAATTTCTAGATGACGTTGATGGTACTTGATGGCTGTTTTGAACTCTCCTAGACTGTTATAAGCGTTGCCGAGATTGGCATAACTTCTTCCCTCTCCGGCCTTGTCTCCCACTCCTTTTGCAATTTCTAGACATTGTTGATGGTACTTGATGGCTGTTTTGAACTCTCCTAGACTGTGATAAGCGTTGCCGAGATTGCCATAACTTCTTCCCTCTCCGGCCTTGTCTCCCACTTCTTTAGCAATTTCTAGACATTGTTGATGGTACTTGATGGCTGTCTTGAACTCTCCTAGACTGTCATAAGCGTTGCCAAGATTGCCATAACTAGGTCCCTCTCTGGCCTTGTCGCCCACGTCTTTAGCAATTTCTAGATGACGTTGATGGTACTTGATGGCTGTTTTAAACTTTCTTAGACTGTGATAAGCGTTGCCAAGATTGTCATAACTTGTTCCCTCTCTGGCCTTGTTTCCCACTTCTTTAGTAATTTCTAGACATTGTTGATGGTACTTGATGGCTGTTTTGAACTCTCCTAGACTGTGATAAGCGTTACCGAGATTGCCATAACTTCCTCCCTCTCCGGCCTTGTCTCCCACTTCTTTAGCAATTTCTAGATGACGTTGATGGTACTTGATGGCTGTTTTGAACTCTCCTAGACTGTGATAAACGATGCCGAGATTGGCATAACTTGCTCCCTCTCCGGCCTTGTCTCCCACTCCTTTAGCAATTTCTAGATGACGTTGATGGTACTTGATGGCTGTTTTGAACTCTCTTAGACTGCGATAAGCGTTGCCGAGATTGTCATAACTTCTTCCCTCTCCGGCCTTGTCTCCCACTTCTTTAGCAATTTCTAGACATTGTTGATGGTACTTGATGGGTGTTTTGAACTCTCCTAGACTGTTATAAGCGTTGCCGAGATTGTCATAACTTCCTCCCTCTCTGGCCTTGTCTCCCACTTCTTTAGCAATTTCTAGACATTGCTGATGGTACTTGATAGCTGTTTTGAACTCTCCTAGACTGTCATAAGCGTTGCCGAGATTGCCATAACTTGCTCCCTCTCCGGCCTTGTCTCCCACTTCTTTAGCAATTTCTAGATGACGTTGAAAGGACTTGATGGCTGTTTTGAACTCTCCTAGACTGTTATAAGCGTTGCCGAGATTGTCATAACTTCCTCCCTCTCTGGCCTTGTCTCCCACTTTTTTAGCAATTTCTAGACATTGCTGATGGTACTTGATGGCTGTTTTGAACTCTCCAAGGCTGTCATAAGCGTTGCCGAGATTGCCATAACTTGCTCCCTCTCTGGCCTTGTCACCCACCTTTTGAGCAATATCTAGACATTGCTGATGGTACTTGATGGCTGTTTTGAACTCTCCTAGACCTTGATAAGCGTTGCCGAGATTGGCATCACTTCTTCCCTCTCCGGCCTTGTCTCCTACTTCTTGAGCAATTTCTAAACATTGTTGATGGTACTCGATCGCTGTGCTGAACTGCCCAACATTATGGTAAGTACATCCGAGACTGGCATAAGCGTTTGCTTTGACTTTTAGTTCAGCATTCGATTTCCTTATTAATTGAAGCAGAAGTTCGTGATTGTTTTCAATCTTAAAACGTGTCAAGGGTAGCTAAATCATGGGTGGATTTGCGAAAATGCAATGGAAATGTCTGTTTTAATAATAATGAGGGTATTGGATAAACTGTAAAATTGGAATGAAAATTCGAGCGTGGATTTCTTGAAGAGATTTGATTTCAAGTTATTCGAGATTGTTAATTAGCTCTGAAGCGCATTTATTAGTTGAAGTTCGGTCGTCATGGTGATGCTCGTCTCAAGACAAAAATGAGGGGCATTTTACAGAAACTCTGGATTAGTTAATATGGCCTCTTCTTTTAAGTAAAGTTTCGTGGAATAATCGAAAGAACCCGTTAATAATATTTCAGCTTCTTTAAACTGCTCAGTGCAGTATAAGAGAACATCGCTTGCATTATTTGTAGAAGAATCTGCCTGGAACGTATTGATTTTTCTTGAAATATTATTCGCATTGCATCTCGTATCACGTTTGAAACATTCGTTAAAGGATACTGCCAATCCCATATGCGACCAGCTCCTTGCTTCTTTATACCAGCAAAGTTCGACACAAGCTCTGGCTCCTGAAAGGAGAGAATAATTGGTGGTGAAAGTTAATTTATCCCTGTTAAGGTATAAACGTATTGATAACATGGACTTAATTTCCCAGTTAGCTGGGAACAAAAGTTATGATAATGAAGGAAATTTGAACTTGTAGAAGAACTGAAAATGAACAATAAGGAGCTAATGCAAAGCGGCTACCAATTAAGCTTCAATTGATGATGATAACGATGAATTTATCTCGCGCATTCTTCACTTCAATATGCACTTTAGCGCTTTTCAGCACTTTTCGGGAGTTTTCGGGCAGACTGCATTGAGCAGTTAACTTTTGAATGGGAATTTTTCAGGTGCCTCCTGCCCGGGTTCGTCCCCTGCTAAGAGTGACTGAGAAGATGCAGGAAACGGGGCTTACGGGTTTCCACCCATATCCGGGACAAGAATATTAAACTATTTGCAGATGTCACAGATCTACAATGTGAACTAGCCAGGCAGCGGTATTTGAGAGTTTATTGACGTTTTCTTATGCTTTTTACCCACATCACAGACGTTGACACACCAGATACAATTGACACTTGGAGTGCAGCTACCTGCCACAAACCACACAATCCTCTTTTGACGAAATCAAAGAATAGAATGTTGATGGCTTATGTCTGAAAAACCCACCTTTCTTAATAGCCTTGATTAAAGTGGGTTCCAATTGAACGGCAACTGTTGCATCATCGAGACATTCCACATAGTTTGCTATGAGATTCCGAAAAGAGGGTTTAAAAAAGTGGTAATCACACGCAATTGCAACAAAGAAGCCTTAAAAATTACAATTGCTTAAAATGCAACGAGGATCATTTCTTTGCCTAATTTTCATCCGCTACAGGGCGATTTGTGTTTTTACGCTACTTTTCTGCAGTTGCTCAATTTTTTTCTTTTCTTGATGCAGATTGTGTATTCCGTTATCTTGTAATGCTGCACGACAGATTTATATGTTTACATGTGAAATTCTTACCCAAACGGAAATGAGCTGTTGCCCTGTTGCTATAAAGCTTGGCGTTAAGCCGTATATCTTTGCAGTTCACTTGAAGTCCTTCCGTGTAGGAGTTTATCGCGTTATTAGCTTCTCCTTGTCTGTATTCTTTGTTACCTTCCTCGAGACATACTTTCGCTATCCCTGAGAGCACACAGTTTTGGTGTTAATGATACAGTAATGAGTGATACGACTTCATACTACAACTTTATACTTCCAAACAAACTTTTAGGTTAAAGGAGCGTAGAGCTACGAAAAACAAAAGATCAGAATAGTTTAATATCTGTAATTTTTGTTTGTGTGCAAGCTGTCGAGAGTCTGGGCTGAAGCTTGGCTATTAGCATTTCAAGTTTATCGGTTTACATTTAGGTCGAGAGGCTTTCACAAACCCCTTTTACACCTGGCTTACGTTTTCCAAAATATCACAAGTTTTACCAGGAGATCCTATTTCAACTCAATTTCTTTTACAATCGCCCTTCAGGAGAGTTTATCTGTGCAATTTGTTTGCTTTAAGATATGCAAGCTATTTGGAGTTTTAGCTGTAGCTTCGGTTCTGTTCGGTTTACACTTAAGTCGAGAGGGTTTCCAAAGTTCCTTTTACACCTGCGTTACACGTTCCAAAATATCAAGTTACAATATAACATCCCATGAGTTACTGAGAAAAAATGCAGAAAGCAAAGCAAAGCCAGGAGCGGAAAAGGTTGAAATTTTTTAATGTTCTGATAACAAAAGAAACATTGTGCTGAGAGTGAGAAGAGTTCGTGGTTTGCCCATCCTTCAGAAAAGAGCGCCGGAAAACATGTCTTTTGTTTTTGCTGTTTTTTGATTGGGAAAGTATCACTTTCCCACGAAGTGCCATTTTGCCTGTTATAAAAGTCAGCGGTTCTTCATTTTGTTGGCTGGTGGTTTACAGCGTGGGCTTGGTATTGACATAACTGTTTAAAGAGGCGTGAAATATTTAGAAGACCAAAACAGGCCATACGGCCGAGACAAAATGCCTCCTCTTCTCTGTAGAATTCTCAAATTGCGTAAAATTTCTGCCAAACATGTATTGAACAGTAAAGGACAGGAAGGTGTTAGCGCAAATACTTTCTTTTTGGCGGCCTCAAAAAGTTACTCGTTTGCAAATTTTTCAAAACTCGACTTTGACAGGTCTACGGGTACCAACAGCTCCCTCCTACCGAAAATGACTTTTATACAAATCAAAGTGCTCTGTGAGCAAACTCGTGAATTGACACATGATTTTTTAGATTATGTTTAATGTTATCTGGTTTAGGGAATTTTGTGGTTGATTGTCATATCTAGAGTACGAGCAGTGGTTCAGTGTTCGCTAATGTAGCAAAGAAACAAAGTAACGTTGGGATAAGAAGGCATTACAATTGAAATGATCATGCTATTACATTTGACAAGGTGGATGATGTCATGTGTTTTAAACGTCTATCATTTTTGTTTCTGGTTCAAAAGAAAAGGTTGGAAGTAAATGTGGGTGAAAAGTGAAATTTACTGTCTTTCGTTGTAAATATTAGAAAATCAAGGCAATACTGTCTTAATGAAAACATTAACGATTCCCTCTTTATCAAATGAGACAAACGGGAACGAGTTTTGAGTGATATAACTAAGCCAAGCCTGCCACCGTCATTTTGGATCTCCGCCTGGGTAGATTTAGGTCACGTGCTAGGCAACGTATGATCAATAACAAGATAGAATTTCATTTCAGGCCTATTTATCAATTTTGTGGTGTGTAGCTTTCGCATTTTAGTACGTTGTTTGTATGTTGAATCTTCAAATTGTCTTGAAACTTAAAAGAAAATTGTTCTTTAAAAATTCACTGAAAATCGGTAGCTAAAATTGTTTGTTTAGGTGTTATCTGATTTTCGTGTTAACTTGTTATTTCGTCAGTCGCCGGCATCTTTTGTTGCTTCTCACAGGAAAAACACACGCGACGAAACGTAATGATCAATTTTGTCCTCAATCTCACGCTATAACAGAAAAAGCTTTTGAACATCTGTAAACTCCGAGCGCTTCGCAGTAAGTGATATTTTCAATGAATCTTCGGATTGTTTTCAAGTTCAAGGATTGTAAATTACAATTTTATGAAAAACGAAGGTTGTTCTGTTATTTCAGTGTGAATCCTTGCATGCCTGCCAGTCGCTGGCGCCGCTTGTTGAAACTAAAACGAAAAAAAAAACTCTTTTAAGATTATCATTGGCTTCTTTTTCACCCCACCACTATTCTTAGCAACAAAGGTCGCCATTTCGTCTGTTTAAAATGCACTCAAAAGCCTAAAATCTAAAAAAAGTTTACAGGAATCGACCAATCGAGCGAGCGAGCGAGCGAGCGAATGCCATTCCCCACATCGTATTTATAACTCGCTCTTGCGCATGCGCGCAATTCACGAGTTAAAAATGACAAAATTTAGAATAATTTCAAGTCCAAAAGGATAATACTTTTTCCGCGCAAATGTCGTTCATTTTAGGTGTAAATTTTTGATAAATAGTTAATCTCCAAAACTTTGTGCGTTGATTTACAAATAAGCACTTCTAAAACTCAGAATACTGAGTTTTACGAAGCCTAGTAGGCCAATTTTGGCCCATTCTTTAACTTAGGGCTCTTCAAAGCTAAGTCGCTTTCAAATTTGTCGCTTTTTTGCTTAGAATAATTAATGATGTCTATGCATTTTACCTGATCGGATCGAGCAGTAAATTGTTTTTTTCCTTTGGTTTTTCATTTTACTAGTAAAAGAGTTAGAATTTGGAGAAACAATCCTTTGCTGTTTCAAAAACTTATTCACAGAACATACGCAAATTTTGATGTAAATGTGACAAAAAGTTTACTGGGGCGTCTTTTAAACAATCTTATTTCACATGGTTTTCTCACCTCTTAAAGGGTCATTATATACATCCATTTCAGCGTCGCTTGACGTAACTTGACTTTCTTCTGTCGCTGAAATTACCGAGAAGATATTTCAACTTTGTTAGTGATCACAACTATGTGCAATTACAACTAGCGTTCTAATACTGGCGTATTTAGTGGATTCCTTAAAACCTTCGAGTCGAATTGATCCAAAAAATTGTGCACCAGAATTAAGATATACTTAATTAACAAACAGTACAAAATTACCACAACGAAGTCTTTCCCTGTTGCTTTTTCTCACCTGTGGCTGGAAACTCATTTTTCACCTCCAGTTCTTCTCCCGTTGTTGGGAGGTTGCTTTCTGCCATAGCTAGAAATAAAATTGAATCGATTGTACTGCGCTACATTGTTTAAAATCAAAAGAGGAGACTCAGATGAAAGTAACCCAGAGAAAACATTTTATACTTAATCATAGAGGATGAATGAGAATCTCAAAGTTTCCTCCGTCACGCTATTGTGATTGCGTGACAGTCAAGTTCTGCGGGTTGTGTCATGTTTGTTTTTTCAATTGTTTGTTTGTTAGTTTGTTTTCGTAGTCTCATCGGTTGAAACGTCGTTCAAGGCTGTCCCTTATCAAAAAGCGTGAGTTGCAATAAACAATCTAGTTGTACCCGGTAGGCATGGATAAGCATGGATCAAAAATTATGCAACAAACGAAACCGAAACACCTTTGAGGGTTTGCGTTACCGTCACGGATTCTACCAACACCCCGCGAGCCTATTGCGTGAAGAAACACGTTTATCGACCCTGTTCTCCCACAAAGTGCATGTGTAAAATGTCCCTCAAAGCTATTGAAAAATTGCTGGACAAAGTCTTTTTTTTTATTAACAGAATTATAAGTTCTGGTCAATAAACTCCTTCATTAATTATTTTTTGAAGGAACTAGGAAATTTAGATACTAAATTTAGAGCTGGTCCCTCTCCAAATTATGTTGGGGAAGTACTCGATTTTCTCATTTCGAATTCAGAAAAGGCGCTGAATACGAGGTTATTTTGAGGGACTGGAGAAGATGGCACTGGAAAGTGTCCTTTTCAACAAAACTCTTGCTATCAAGAAACTTCATCCACAAGAAATTGAAAGCCAAGCGCAACACACAGACTCCTGCATAGCTTAATCTTGTAGGCCATCGAGTGAATTCACTGCCAGGCCATGAGCATTATATATTTGGCGGAGGAAGTAGACTGAAAGAGAAATGAGACTGAAAAATTATTTAGGAACGAATTGCTGATCAAAAGAGAATCTTTTGCGATATTATAGCGGATGGGAAATCTGGAACATTTCCCTGAAGCTGCTGAGGTGGTCTTGCCATACAGAACAAGCTTCTGCTCCAAGATCAGTATTTATTGAGCTCACAGTTTTATCTTCCAGCGCATGGTGTAAACAAGCAAAAAGTGTGCCCATTTAGTCCGCCATCGCGCGTAAAGGTATATCTTCTAAAACCGAACTCTGACAGATAACCACTTAGAAATGGTACTACTAACTCCCTTGTAGATACGTAGTTCGAACACTTGAAGACAAAAATTTATTCACCGTCGAAGATTATCGTGTCAAGTTTTGCGAGGAGGTGGATTGATGTTCCAAAGCGTTTAAAAGACCAGAATAATTAATCGTGTCGTTGACGGGGTTTAGTTTTCATACGTGATCAAGAAGTCTTAGTCATCGTGGTTCTGGGGTTAAAATTTTCACTTTTGTTGACACGTCCTCCCAATTCCTCTGCTATTTATACGTTAAGGTGGGACCCGTGAGCGAGCAGGAAAGCTGTGCTCTGCTACCCAAGAATGAAAAATGTGTTTTCTTTCGATTCCCACTTTGATTCCCCTCAGAAGGAAATAAAGAAATGCTTGTAGCCTGCTGAATACCTCGTATAATTTCGTAACTAAACAGTATATTTTTTCCTATGAATAAAAGCTTTTCCAGCATTTTTTTCTAAAACAGAGGTCACAGATTCGACGTAAACAAAATAAAAATCACAACGAAACTTGCAGATTCATTTGGTAATTCCTTGGTGCATGAATATATTTAGTTATCGTGTGATACATCCTTGGATCCGTTGCTGACGAAGCCTTGGTCTCGGTCCCGGCTAAAAATGTAGTGATGGAAATTGGCCGATGTACAGCCTTTTTTGAGCTCACACTTTTCCAGTAATACAATGAAGAAATGTAAAATGGTTTCCGTATTTACATAGCCTGATGTAAACACGCGGGAGGTTGGGAGAACACTCGATAAGCGTAGGAAACCACGACGCGAAGCGGAGTGGTTTCTGGCTTATCGAGTGTTCTCCCAACCTCCCGCGTGTTTACATCAGGCTATGTAAACACGGAAACCATTTTACATTTCTTTTATAAAATAATTTATGAAAGAGGAACGAAAACCGTGTTTACATACACTCGTGTAAAATGGTTTTATGGCCAATCAGAGCGCGCGTACTATTGAATTATTTTATAAACGCATATATGAGGTATTAGATAACCGCGCGTGGATACGAATTTTACCATCGAGTGTTCATGACATCTTTTAACTCCTTCAAACAGATAATTCAATTCAAGCAGATAAATTCGTATAGATAGGCCGACATGTATCATCCATTTTATTCAAAATATATTGGTTGAAAATTTGAATCAAAAAACATTTTTTAAATAGGAGCATCGATTACAGAGATCCGCTGCACCGAAACTCAGCTCGCCGAAAAATCAATTCAATTTCGGACATTGTAATACAACAGTTTCTCATAACAAGAACTATTTTCTTTGAAAAAGAATTGAATTCAGCTTCAGGTAAAAAATACAATTGAAAAAAAAACAGCCCACATGGAAGGTAAAACTGTCATGTTGATAAATCCGGTTGTAATGACGACATTGATACCTTTATATGTGATGATATAAATAGTACATTTACAGCGTGCGGTGGAGATGTCACGTTTTGGAAACTGAAAAAATTCTGGTATTTCACAGACAACCATATTACCGTTATTATTACAATATATCGCGAATGTTACAGCATCAAAGGAAACGTAGGAAGGGGTTTTTTTTTCCAATCTCGAGCTTTGTTTCAAACTTCGTTTGTTTTCGAGAGATATCTGCTGGTTTTGACTTTGACAAGAGCTATAATTATATACAGCACGTTATCTAGCTTTGTCACATACTCATCACGCGCTTCTGCCGCATAATGACCAAGCACAGTTAAATCTTTAACTCCCGTGATCTAATTGTTAATTCTCCCCTCTAGCTGATACATGTTTCATTTCAAAGTAGATACAGAAATTTTGTGTTAGTTCAAAGATAACGAATTCTACCTGATAAAACTTTGAGTATTCTCATTACCTTTTTGCTGGATAATGTATTGATATTACAAGGATAAGTTACAAGTTATATCACTTCTAGGAGTTTGAGGCTTTAGGAAATTGCATCGCGTGCAGACTATTAAACCAGTCAAATGAGAGAAACCATTGAAATATCTTCACATCTGATAACAATAAACCGGGAAATTCGACTGAAATTAAACTTGATTGTTGTCAGCCGCAAGAAAAATAAGATTGTGATCTTTCATTATAAATAACATGAGCTCTACAGCACTAATCAGTTGCAGAATGAAAATTGATTTGAACCTGTTAAACTGTTATCCTTTGAATCCCTCTATTCTGCAGACGATGTCATTTGTTAATTCTACATGCCTGAAAATATCAAAAATAACATTTTGCTTTACAACAATTCGATGAAAAAATGAAGGTAACATATTCACGAGTTTGAAAGATCTAACCTCATCTAATGCCCAGTTTAGTGATCAAACTTGCTGTTCTTCTTTAAGAAAGTTATTATAACTGTTTTTTTGTTTGTTGTTTTTTTTTATTCTTTTTATGATTATTACTTGTTTAAATGTTTCTCTATGGTGATTAATTAATTCTGTGATTTAAATACAGCTATATTCTTTTAGTGCAAAATACTCGCAATCTGCAAAACCCCTTTTCTCCTCAAAGCAGGACATGTTACACTCTGCCGTAACTGAATCGATAAGGATGAATTCACACCGAGTTATAGTGCGCCAATGCAATTTCTCTTCAGGTGATCAACTCGATATATCCCTCGTTCAATATGATACACATTTGTCTTTGGTCATCTTCCCATTAGCGTTACAGTTCTCTCAAATTTTCATTTTCCGCTCTCACCGTGACAACTTCATAAAGTTTCTAAAAATAATAGCGGTAAGCTTTTTACTTGTAAATAACTCCCGCCAATTCTGCACTAAATGTTTTTGCAGTCAAAAGCGTAGCTGTCCAGTGAAATCACCAGAGGGAGATACAAAGCTAAAGAAATCTCATCAATAATATATATTCTTTATGTAAATTTTTTTTCCAATTTTCTCGTCTTTCGATTATAATATGCTGCATATTTCTTCATTAGCTTTCCTCACCTCAAGAATACTTGCAATACATTTAACTCCAATAAAGTTTTTTTCCAAGAAAAATACTTGACTTCTCGTTGTATCTAGAGAAAAGCATATTTAAATCGTTTCGCGTCTTGGAAAGAATTAAAGCGAATACCATAAGTACTGTTCTTAGAGAAATATCCGAGGAAGATATTCAAAATTTGTTAAATCTGTGTACTCCATGCATCTTTGTGTACAGAAGCCCTCAGTGTATCCTACAGGAATTTTAGGAATAAATTTTTACTGAACCAGTTGTCTTTAAGTTGGAAAAGAAATCTGAGGCCTTAGCTCTCTGTCTCTTTGAGCTTCAGATTTCTTTGCTGAGTTTGGATGCAGAAAGCGAGACCATAAATAATTTTAGAACAGTTCTTACAGACAAGTGACGCACATGATACTAGAATCGGAAATGTTGCACCTTCATAGATCCCTCATGGGAAGCTAAATCAGCTACCTTAAGGTCTGATATGTTTATCTGCATGTCAGCATTGATATTTAATCTGTCGTTAAACCTGATCTGACGGATAGGGTTTTTTGGGGGGTCATCGGTTGAAAAAGATTTTTTTTCCTTTGTCACGAAAGAGCTTGAAATTTCCTTTCTATCATTATGTATTTTAAGACATGAAACTTTTGACATTGATGATCTAAGCAGTATGTAGGATGATCCTTTATGTATCCATTGTAAGTCATGGATCATTAACGAGAAATCTATAGCTATATGTGAGAACTTCAGATCGTAAACTCCAATTGTCTAAGATTCGATCCTGCGTTCGTGGCGAGTAAATAGATCGGTTTTTCTTTTGTTCTTTTGTCTCATGTTTCAAATTATTTCTATTTGTATCTTTAGTCAATACCCGTTTATCTCATTCACTGCATTAGGTCGCTATTAACTTATTCTGTCCTCACTTTAACTCCGTTGAAAATGTGATTTGCCCCACAGGTGTGTGTAACAAAACGGTGCACTTGATAACACCAGCAGTATTGAAGAAGCTGAATATGAGCTCATCGAACTCGAAACAGAAAGTCGTGTATCATTGTTTATTTCGTGATCCATGATTCTATTTTGAAGCTATGCTGTTGTTCTATTTATACGCCAAGTTGAGACTGGACCTCATACAAGATCTTTAGGTTTTCATTTTCATTAATCCTGAGTATAGTACAATGACAAAAACATCCTACTTTTAAATTTATTTTGCTGATGTGATAGTTGTTAAACCACCGCCTGCTTAGCTTTTAGGGCGCTGGACTACCGTGCGGGAGGTCGAGGGTTCAAGCCCTACACAACAGAATTCTGCTCGAATATCAGCACTACCTGAGCCAACATTTTTATCTTCCAGCGCACGATGTAAACACTCAAACACCGTGCCCATGTTTTCTGTTATCGCGCGAAAAAGTATATCTACTAAAACTGAACTATGATAGATAAGCAGTTAGAAATGATTTACTAACCACCACCTCGAATATTTGAAGGCTAAAATTTATTCACCGTCGACGATTACCGTGTCAAGTTTGGCAAGGAGGTGGATTGATGTTCCAAAGCGTTTAAAAAAACCAGAATAATTAATCGTGTCATTGACGAGGTTCCCTTTTAAACGTGATCAAGAAATCGTAGTCATCGTGTTTCTGGTGTTGAATTTTTCACTGCTGATGACACGTTTTCCCAATTTCTCTGTTATTTATATGCTGTGGTGGGACCCGCGAGACAGCAAGGAAACCTGTGCTTTGATCGGCTACCAAAGAGCGCAAAATGTGTTTTCTTTTTATTCCCTCGTTGATTCCCAAAAAGTTAAATAAAATAAATAAAAAAATGCTTGTAGTCTGTTGAATACCTCGTATAATGTCGTAATTAAGCAGTTTATTTTTGTCGTATGAATAAAAGCTTTTCCGGTATTTTTGATGAAAACATGAGGTCACAGATTCGTCCCAAATAACAACAAAACAAAACAAAATCACAACGAGACTAGCAGATTCATTTGGTAATTCCGCGGTGCATGAAAATATTTTGTTATCATGTAATATATCCTTTAATCCTTTGCTGAGGAAGTCTTCGTCTCGGTGCTTAAAATGCAGTGAGAGAAATTGGCCGATGTACAGCCTTCTTAGGCTCACACTCGTTCAGGAATGCAAACGCATATAGGAGGTATCAGATAATCGTGCGTGGATACGAATTTTACCATCGAGTTTTCATGACATCTCTTACACCTTCAAAGAAATAATTCAATTCAAGCAAATATATTCGTATCCAAAAGTGGACATGTATAATCCTTTTTTATTTAAAAGATATTGATTGAAAAATTGCATCAAATACAATTTTTTAAATAGCAGCATCGAAAATAGAGATCCGCTTCACCGACGCTCAGCTCGTCGGAAAACCAATTCGACTTCGAACATTGTAATACAAAAATTTCTTATTACAAGAAATATTTCCTTAAAAAAGAATTGAATTCAGCTTCAGGTAAAAAATAACATAAAAAAAGCCTACATGGAAAGTAAAACTGTCATGTTGATAAATTCGGTTCTAATGACGACCTTGATATTTTAATATGTGAAGGAAATTGGTACATTTACAGCGTGCGGTGGATATGCATATGTCACGTCTTGGAAACTGAAAAAATTCTGGTATTTCACCGACAACCATATTACCGTTAGTCTTACCACATATCGCGAATGTTACGATATCAAAAGAAACGTAGGAATTGTGTATTTTTCTTTTCAACCTCGAGCTTTGTTTCAAACTTCGTTTGTTTTGGAGAGATATTTGCTGGTTTTGACTTTGACAAGAGCTATAATTATATACAGCACGTTATCTAGCTCTGTCACATACTCCTCACGCGCTTCTGCCACATAACGATCACGTACATTTAAATCTCTACAAGTTATATCACTTCCAGGAATTTAAGGATTTAGGAAATTGCATCGCGTGCAAACTATTGAACCACGAGTCAAATGAGAGAAACCAATGAAACATTTCGGCATCTGACAACAATAAACCGAGTAAATTCGACTGAATTAAAGTTGATTGTTGTCAGCCGCAAGAAAAATAAGATTGCGATCTTTCATTAAAGACAACATTAGCTCTACAACTCTAATCAGTTGCAGAATGAAAATTGATCCTCTGAATCCCTCTGATCTCTAAACGATGTCATTTGTTAAATCTACATGCCTCAAAATATTGAGAATAACGTTTTGCTTTACAACAATTTCGATGAAAAAATGATGGTTACATATTGACGCGTTTGAAAGATCTTACCTCGTCTAATGCCCAGTTTCGTGATCAAAATTACTTTTCTTCTTTAAGAAAGTTATTGCGCTTGTTTATTTGTTTGTTTGTTTTTTTATTCTTTTTATGATTATTACTTGTTTACATGTTTCTCCATGGCGATTAATAAATTCTGTAATTTAAATTCAGCTTTTTCCCTTTTAGTGCAAAACACTCGCAATCCGCAAAACCCCTTTTCTTCTCAGAGCAGGACATGTTACACTCTGCCGTAACTGAATCGATAAGGGTGAATTCACACCGTGAGTTATATTGTACCAATGCAATTTCTCTTCAAGTGATCAACTTGATATATCCCTCGTTCAATATGATACACATTTGTTTTTGGTCATCTTCCCATTAGCGTTACAGTTCTATCAAATTTTCGTTTTCTACTCTCACCGAGACGACTTCATAAAGTTTCTAAAAATAATAACGGTAAGCGTTTTTCTTGTAAACAACTCCCGCCAATTCTGCACTTAATATTTTTGCAGTCAAAAGCGTAGCTGTCCGGTGTAATCACCAGAGGGAGATACAAAGCTAAAGAAATCACATCAATAATATGTATTCTTTATGTAAATTTTTTTTGCCACTTTTCTCGTCTTTCGATTATAATATGCTACATATTTCTACATTATTTTTCCTCACCTGAAGATTACTTGCAATAAATTTAGCTCCAATAAAGTTCTTTTCCAAGAAAAATACTTGACTTCTCGTTGTATCTAAAGAAAAGCACATTTAAATCGTTTCACTTCTTGGAAGGAATTAAAGCGAATACCATAAATACTGTTCTTAAAGAAATATCCAAGGAAGATATTAAAAATTTGTAAAATCTGTGTACTCCATGCATCTTTATGTACAGAAACCATCAGTGTATCCTACAGGAATTTTATGAATAAATTTTTACTGAACCAGTTGTCTTTAAGTCGGAGGAAAAATCTGAGGCCCTAGCTCTCTGTCTCTTTGAGCTCCGGAATTCTTTGCTGAGTTTGGATGCAGTAAGCGAGACCATAAATAATTGTATAACAGTTCGTACAGGCAAGTGATAGATCGTATCATAGATCCCGTATCCCGTATCTCGTAGATCCCTTGTGGGAAGATAAATAAGCTACCTCAAGGTCTGGTATGTTTATCTACATGTCAGCATTGATATTTGTCGTTTAACCTTATCTGACGGATAGGGTTTTTTTTTTTTCGGTCGTCGGTTAAAAATGATTTTTTCCTTTGTCACGAAAAAGTTTGAAATTTCCTTTCTATCATTATGTATTTGAAGACATGAAACTTTCGACATTGATGATCCAAGCAGTATGCAGGATGATCCTTTATGTATCCACTGTATGTCATGGCTCATTAACGAGAAGTGAGAACTTCTGATCGTAATATCCGATGGTCTAAGATTCGATCCTGCGTTCGTGACAAGTAAATAAGATCGATATTTCTTTCATTCTTTTGTCTCATGTTTCAAATTATTTCTATTTGTATCTTAATTCAATACCCATTTATCTCATTTACTGTATTAGGTCGCTATTAACTTATTCTGTCCTCACCTTAACTCCTGTGAAAAATGTGATTTGCCCCACAAATGTGTAACAAAACGGTGCACTTGGTAACACCAACAGTATTGAAGAAGCTGAATATGAGCTCATCGAACTCGAAACAAAAAATCGTGTATCACTGCTTATTTCGTGATCCATGATTCTATTTTGGAGCTATGCTGTTTCACTATTTATACCCCAATTTGAGACTAGGCCTCATACAAGATCTTTTAGATTTTCATTTTCTTTAATTTGGAGTATAGCACAATGACATAAACATCCTACTTTTTAAATTTTTTTTGTTAATGTGATAGTCGTTAAACCACTGCTTGCTTTAATTTCTTTAATTTGGAGTATAGCACAATGACATAAACATCCTACTTTTTAAATTTTTTTTGTTAATGTGATAGTCGTTAAACCACTGCTTGCTGCTTAGGTTGTGGGGCGCCGGGCTGTTGTGCGGGAGGTCGAGGGTTCAAGCCCTACACAACAGAATTCTGCTCCAATATCAGTCTTTACTGAGCCCACATTTTTATCTTCCGACGCACGATGTAAACACTCAAACATCGTGCCCATTTTGTCCGTCATCGCGCGAAAAGGTATATCTACTAAAACTGAACTCTGACAGATAACCCGTTAGAAATGATACTACTAACCACCTTGTAGATACGTAGTTCGAACATTTGAAGACAAACATTTATTCACCGTCGACGACTAATGTGTCAAGTTTCGCGAGGAGGTTGAAGGACGTTCCAAATTCTTCAAAAAACCAGAATAATTAATGATGTGGTTGGCGAGGTTTCGTTTTCATACATGATCAATAAACCGTATGCATCGTGGTTTTGGGGTTGAAATTTTCATTTTTGTTGACACACTTACCCAATTTGGCTATTTATACGTTAAGGTAGGACCCGCGAGCGAGCCGGAAACCTGTGCTCTGATCGGCTACCCAAGAGTGAAAAATGTATTTTCTTTCGATTCCCACTTTGATTCCCCACAAAAGAGTAAAGAAAAGAAATGCTTGTAGCCTGTATAATTTTTGTATCTAAACAGTTTTTTTTGTCACATGAATAAAAGCTTTTCCAACAATTTTGGCTATAACAGAGGTCACAGATTCGTCCCAAATGAAAACAAACAAAGTAAAAATCACAACGAGACTAAAAGATTCATTTGGTCATTCAATGGTGCAGGAAAATATTTTGTTATCATGTAATATATCCTTTGATCCTTTGCTGACGAAGCCTTCGTCTCGGTCTTTAAAATGCAGTGAGGGAAATTGGCCGATGTACAGCCTTCTTAAGCTCACAATTGTTTACTAATGCTCATGCATATATGAGGTATTGGATAACCGTGCGTGGATGAGAATTTTAGCATCGAGTGTTCATAACATCTTTTACACCTTCAGAGATAATTCAATTTAGGCAAGTAAATTCTTATCCAAAAGTGGACATGTATCATCATTTTTGTTCAAGAGATATTGATAAAAAATTTGAATCAAATACAATTTTTTAACCCTTTAACTCCCAAGATCTGATTGTCAATTCTCCATTCCAGCTGCTTTACATTTTCTTGTCAATTAGTTATGAGAAGTTGATGTTAGATTGGGAAAACAACTTTTGCCTGATCAGTTTGAATATTCTCACTGCTTTTTTGTGGGATAATGTATGGATATTATAGGGAGAAGTTACTTGTTGATCACTTCTGGGAGTTAAAGGGTTAAATAAGAGCATCGAATACAGAGATCCGCTGCACCGTAACTCAGCTCGCCGGAAACCAATTCAATATCGGATATTGTAATACAACAATTTCTCATTACAAGAACTATTTCCTTTAAAATGGAATTGAATTCAACTTCGGGTGAAAAAAAAGACAATTGGAAAAAAACAGCTTACATGGAACTTTAATGTTGATAAATTCGGTTATAACGACGAACTCGAAACCTTTATAGCGGAGCTCGCAGCGCGCGAACCGTAGCCCCCACAATTATACGAAATAGTGGTAACCCATCCAGCCGAAAAAATTTGGACGTGCGACCGTACGACCGTACGACCGACCGTACAAAGTGCCACTTTTAGCATGCGCGGCCAACTGTACTACGGGCACTATCTTGGGTGGAAGGGTGAGGGAGAAGGTAATGCGCAGGCGCGATTGCGCGCGTAACTTGGATACCCATTAGTGTGCGCCAGGAAACACCGGCTGATGACAATGAAGTGCGCATACTCGAGTGTCGAGCTTCAGTGTAGCGTACCGCGGGCACACGGCTAGGCCATGCACGAGGGCTTCACATGGGTTGGTGGATGTGAAGCCGCGTAAGCAAATAATCTTCAACCCGCGTTTTGAGCGCGAAATTAAACTGGTGAGGTTGTAGTTGAACAGTAATTCTCAGTATTCTGTAAATTCTAATCAACTCGCAGAGCAACAATACAGGCAGAATCAAGGCTTTGTCACAGGAGGAAATTGTTATGATTCAAGTGCGTGGAGAGAGGGTTTTGAGTGAAAATAGGATGAAAAGAGAGAGACTGAGCGACCAAAAAAAAAAACAAGAAGTAAGTGAGTCCAGAGAAACGCGCAAGAAAGTTGGAAGAGGACACCAATATGGTTTATACGGTGAAAGAACGCGAAAGAGAACAAGAAAGACGTAAGTAAAAAGGAAAATATCTAGCGAAGAGTAACGCGAGGAAACTCAAGTAGTTTAAGGCCTGGGTTCTATCTTGGTTCGAGACCCCCAGCAGAGTTTCAAGACTTAAAAATTGGCGGCCGTTGTCGCATAGACTAGCGACTAAATACAGGAATGGCTCCGACCTGTGATTGGATGATAAAAATAATAAAAGTTAATAAGTTATATCTTAACTCCTTGCTCGTGAGTATTGTTAACCGCATGTTTCGAAGCGGAGCAATGAAATATCAATGTGACAACACCGATGATTCAAATAAGAAATGGCTAATTACATAACGAAGAGAGGGAAGAGTCTATCTTGTTCAGCGAGGTCGTTCAGCGATATTCCGGCGATGGAAAAGTCATCTGCTGACAAGCTCCGCTGACAAAACTCATTTAGTGAGTTTAGGCGGACGACCAGAGACTGGAGCCATTCGTGTATTTCACCGCAGACAGGAATGGCTCCAACTCATGCGTATATTAATTATTTTTAGTTCCGGCTAAATAATTTGTACACTGAGATAAAAGCTGAGAGAGCGATTTATTAGGTTCTGCTTATGCTGAAGTCTACAGTGCTTGCAAATGAATCCCTCTTTTATTACTACAGGGCCATGTAGTTTCTAAGTTGAGCAACTGCATGTCACGTTTGGAAAATCACGCAATGTTGCGTGACGCTGCTACCGATGTTTTTAATTTACTGTATGCTCTGCTGGAGAAATATGGCTTGGCCGCAATCGAGAGATTTTTTTTTCGTGGAAAACTGATTTTCTCGGTTATTGTTCACGTGAAGGACAAATTCACTAGCGTGCTCTTCATCTGTTTTTGCATAACACCTAAAGGAAGAAAGTCGCGGATTAATTTTGCTTGGTAATTTCTAACAACTCCATTAGACCTAAAAAAGGAAAAAAAAAACAAACAAACCAAAAAAACGTCTTACCAGTCAAACCAGTGGTAGTAGCTCTGGCACTGAATCATGTCGAAGTACCTTGACTGTTTGCAATGATGGTACAACCGATCTTCGAACAGTTTTCGGCTATAACAAGAAAGGGTAAAATGATTTTATAGAACTTGTTCTAAAATTAATGAAGGCTGTTCATCACATGACGCTGTATTGGAACGAGTATATTTCGTTTGCTATTGTATCACACTACTGTTTTAGGCAAGGCATATATACCACTTAAACTTAAGAAAGAATGAGTAGAACATAAACCACATTTTCTGTAAATTACAAGAGCCATCCTAACCTAATTTGCCAACTGCTTGCCAGGCATCATCTGTAAAAAAACCGCTTCAATTTTTCAAATTTCAAAATTTTTAGCTAAGACCATGGCTCCCAAAAATATTTCTCACCTTGCCTAAAAATTTTTCAAAAGAAATTTTCAAATTCTTCACAACTTTGCCTATTCCTGCTCGTAGGTCCAGCCAAGCCCTTATGGTCATTGGCCCCCGCAGTATCCACTGACAATGGCTTATAAATGTAGGCGTTTAGTGTTAACTTGTAAAACTACCTGAAGAAGGTTACGACAGTTAGACGAAACGCGTCAGAGAATAAAGAAGTTTTACAATTACTGTTCGCACAGCGCTGCTCACTAGTTTAGTTTTAATTTTTTCTAATTTTTTTTAAAAAATTGTTAAAAAAAAAAAAAGTTAAAAAAATTATTGAAAAAATTATTGATAAAGGTTTGATTCGGAACTATGCGGTGAAATAGAAGAATGGCTCTAGTCTCTGGTCGTCCGCCTGAACTGACTAAATCAGTTTAGTCAGCGGAGCTAGTCAGTAGAGGACTTTTTCGTCGCCGGGATATCGCTGAACGACCTCGCTGAACAAGAAAGGCTGCCTGCCGGCCCTTCGCTACGTAAGTAACCATTTCTTGTTTGACACATCGGTGTTTTCACTCGCATTGATATTTCATTGTTCCGCTTTGAGATACGCGGTTAACAATACTCACGAGTTAAGATGTAACTTATTAACTTTTACTATTTTTATGATCCAATTACAGATCGGAACCATTCCTGTATTTAGTCGCTTGTATCGCATGGTGTATTCGAAGTTAAGATCAGAGAGCGTTTACGCTTTTGATGAGGCGAAGATGGATATCTACCGAAAATTTTTTTAGAATACGTTGTTTTCGTGCAGATGTGGGGTCTAAAGCTGAGGTGAGTGGTAGTTTTGTGTTTAATTAGACAAATTAGCTCCAATTTGCCGTAGCTACCATAATGCTCTGAGGCGTAAATTCAAATAACGAACGTTTCATTCAAGGAAAGTGCATTTTTTCGTTTACTAAATTATGGATTAAAATAAATTTTGGTATGTTTCGGAAATTTTCCATTCTCGTCAACGTAGGATGAGGTGGAAATTGATAAACTGCGGAGTGAAAACTTACTCGTAGCGTAATCAAATTATCAAATTTAATTGCCTTGGCTCCCGAGTCCGAAATTTAACGGCGATTTACAGTACAACACTTTTGTGGGTAAATGTATCTAAATGAGCTTCAACAAAGAGAATTTATTACTCAGTCTACAAGGCATGTAAATTTCGAATTAATGAGATAGACCAAAAAACTACACGTCAACAGATGTGTTCTTATACATGTGCAGCGAAATTAAAAGTACATGATTATTTATATGTTTTAGATTGAATCGATCTCAAGAGAGGTAACAAACTGAATTGGGATGTCGTCTTTCACCTTGGTTAACAATGACTTCGATTTGCTTACCTGTTACGAATAACACAAACATTCTCAATCATACATGAACATTGTAAATAGGAATCTGAACATTACCTTTTCTCAACTATGATTTTTATTTACATCCTTATACAACTTCCACATTCGTCAGTGCATGTTATGCAACTTGTGAAATTAAAGCCATCTAGCATTTGAAGTCAAGTAATGTAAATTAAGTAAAAACTGTTGCATGAGACTTCTTTTCTAATTTCATGTTCAAAGTGTATTTTTTCAATCCATAGGGACAAGATAGCTCAACAGCACAGCTATCTTGCAGTCAAACATAATCTTTGACTTGCTTATGATGAAGGTGAGCGATTAGTAACTAAGTGTTAATTACCAGTAACAAATTTGCTCTTAATCCGAAGCTTTCAGTGGTAAAAATGATGGACATCAATCACTTTCAAGCAACTTATTACCTTTTTTTAAATGGCCAGACTAAATCATTTAAGGGAATAAAATAATGTAAGAATGCTTGATTAAAATACTTTATAAATGTACTGTAATCCTCCAGGATTGTAGCAGTTTCAGAGCAACTTTTTTCTCATGAAGAGTATTTGTTACCTCATCTGATAACTCATTCTCATTGGCATTGGGAAGCCAGTTATTCTACATCAAAAAGGTTGCATCCCATAATTTTATATCAGACTGTAGTTGCTTAGTAGCCTTCAGGACAAGAATTTGTATTTTTGCCAGGTGGTTTTCATACCTGTTGGCACAATATCTGGATTTGGGGTTGCGGTTGAGGTTGTTGCACAATTTTTCAAGCTGTATCACTTCAGGTGTTTTACCTAGTGCAACCTCTGCTGCTTTTGTTGTTTTTGAAGTGAGGGACTGGTTACTTTCATCTGATCTAGAACAAATCTCATGCTCTGAAAGCTGTGGAAGTTGGTTTTGCTCTAGAGGCTCTTTGCTATTTTCTTGAGGTTGTTGTTCCTTTCCTTGTTCTATGTCACTCTGTATGTGGTCATGTAAGTTTTCAAGTTGTGATTCTTCTCTAAAAAAAATACAATTTTCCCTCACATTTTCTGTACATGTACATTTTTACATGTTTCATTTCCCTGACATTTTATCATTGACTACTATAATAACTTGAATGCAAAATACATTGTGGTTTGGTACGGAGATAAGTTTCTTCTATCTGACATTCTTCAGTAGCTGAGGGTCTGTCATCACTGAGATGTAACTTGTTGTAAACTAGTTCCCCACTCTTACTTCTCAGCTGGTGTAGAGGCAGTTCTTCGGGTTTCTCAGAATATTGTTTCCAAGCAGTCTCCAAACTGGTTTGAATGGGTTTGACCAAACTAGATCTGAAATGAAAGATGTGAGGACCCTCTGTGTGATGTGTGGCTTCACTAGGACCATCATGGAACTGTACGGAACCATCATCTTCCAGTGCCACCAAACCCCTGGTCCTGGAAGCAGGAAATCACCTATTACCTCCAGCTGAGCCTGCCATAATCTTGCCTTCTTCGTTAAAAGGTCTTTACTTACTGTTGTGTTGGCTCTGTCAGGTAACCCCTTTGCCAACTTTGTAATTTCCCATTCTTGAATGCTGACTGTATTTTCCTCTACAGTGATATCTTCTCCCAGTATGTGAAGAAATGCATTTGGCACCAAATCTTCAGCATGTTTGCTCCATGTCTTTCTTGTTATGCTACAATTCTGTCAAAAAACCTTTCCAATAACTTAGCATTGATGAATGAAAGACACACCAGCATGAAGATGACAGAAGCATGATGCACAGCACTGTGATAGTAGATACCATACAATTTACGAATAGTCATGGTCTTGGGTGGGGCTAGCATGGCTCTCATTGCCGGTGCATGTTTAAATGAAAGGTTTAGATTACTGCATTTTATGTGAGTACAATGGGAATACACTTGCCATCTGCGGTACATGTACTTTGGATTTTGTAGGTTGTTGATAATTTGTATGCCTTTCTTGAAAGCCACCTGAAAAAGCTACAGCATATGATGGCTTTGATATCTCACAAACTTTTGAGAGCCGAGAAGGCAAAGAGGGACAAGGAGGAGTGGGGTAATGAGTGTTGAAGGGGTAGGAGTGGGGTAATGGAGTGTTGAGGGGGGTAGGAGTGGGGTAATGGAGTGTTGAGGGGGTAGGAGTGTGGTAATGGAGTGTTGAGGGGGTAGGAGTGGGGTAATGGAGTGTTGAGGGGGTAGGAGTGGGGTAATGGAGTGTTGAGGGGGTAGGAGTGGGGTAATGGAGTGTTGAGGGGGTAGGAGTGAGGTAATGGAATGTTAAGGGGGCAGTAATAAGTTGTTTCTCTTCTTAAGCAAAGAGAGATCTCAGCTCCTGGTGCTGTTCATTCCTCTTCTCCTGGACAATGTTATGTCATTTTTTTGTTCACAGCAAATTCTGTTAACATCCATCCTCTTTTTCTGATCAAATGTATCAGGGTTAACTCCCCAGGACTTTAGGTACTCCTTCAAGATTTGCCCAGCATTGGGTGGTGGAACACTCGCCCCTTTTCTTCTTATTTGATACTCCTTGGCCTTCTCAGACCAGTTCACAGTCTTCCAGTCGTTCACATCCAGCATTAGCTGCTCTAGGTTTCCATCCACAGTACTGGGAATATGCCACCTCTTCTGTTGCTTGGGGGCATTTTTTACCCTCCTTTTGGCTTCATCATTCTACCATTCTTTGCCTTTTCCTGGCTGCGAAAGATTTTCGTTGAGCCATTTGAAGGTCGACATCATTTTTTTTCAATTTTCTTCATTTTTTTTAAATTTCCTCTTCTTTACAGATTTTTTTTTTGGCCTCAACAGGTGAAACTTTCTTTGTCACCCAGCCTTGGGAACCATGGACATTTCTTCTCCAAAGGACTTTCCCAGTTGCTCCTTACATACAGAGTTGAATTCCTTATATATTACTGACCCTATGTTTTTCACATCTTTTTGTGTTGGTGTGAAGATTTTTTTTTCCTGAAAGCTCTTTGGCTCAACTTTTTACTTCTGTGGATGCCTCCCTTCTGCTCACCACACAACCTGTCCTTTTTTTGTAGAGGCTACTCTCTACTGGTGTTGTTAAGGGACAACATTTGCATTTTTCTATTTGGTGCACAGTTTTTTTACCCTGGGCAGTCTTTTGCTAGTCTTCCATTGAATATGCATTTAGATACTGTTGCTTTTTTTCTGGCGGCGACCACTGTGAAATTTGGCTATCAATGGCCTTATATTTCGGATCAACATCAGCATCTGGGCAACTGCCCACCTACCCCTCCCCTAACCCAACAACAGTCTATTGATAACAAGTGAGGGTTAATGTTGGGCTAGGGGAGGGGTAGGTGGGCATTATAAAACCTTTACACCGTAACATCAGTATGCATATTCTCCTTACTGTTCTCAATACATTTTTGTTATGTGCTGGCAGGGAGAATTTGTTTAACAATCAAGAGGTTCTTTAGTTTTTTATTATCAGGGGTGATATTGAGAGGGGAAATTTGATGCTAGACACTATCAGGAATTAAAGGGTTAAAGGAAGCAGGTTATTAAAAAAATTATAACTTTGATTCAAGCAAGTATTTGAATATGTGAGTAACATTTGATGTTTTCACATGTAACAGGATGATCAAGCTGAAGATGGCCTCAAAAAGGAGTGAACTCCACTGCAACAAATAAGTCACTACTTTTGAAACTTGAGCACTTGGTAAATACACCTTGGTTTGTAATTCTGATGATTACAGTTTGCTGAGGTAATTGAAATGTCAGTCTCCAAGCAGGAACCATCCACATGACCTGTAGAGTCATAAGCCATGGGATAACTTTAGAGAAATGCATTTGTGTCTGTAGAACTATTGTGAGTACAGTACCACCTAGTGACAAAATTTAATGATTTCCTGTAAGTATGAATGTTTGGGAGAAGTTATAGTGGTAACCGATGCTTTCCTGCTAAAATGCATAGGATTTAATGATTGTAAAGTATATCTCTTAGCTTTTAAACTTTCAAATTTGTATTAATTGTAACTGTTTACCATATTTATTTCTTTGTACCTCAAGCCCTCAAAAGTTGAAGCAAGTTAGTCAATCACCTGATTTCCTGGTTTGGAATTGTGGGATTGATTGATTTATTATTGATTGATTTATAATTCTGCTGTGTAAGTTGCCACATTATAACATGTAATATTATTATTTGAATTGCATTAAATACTCTCGCCCAAGCTTTCATTAATGCATGGTGTTTCTTATCAATACTCATACCCAAACTAAAGATTGATATTAGGAATTGGTCACAAGATATGTAAGTTTTAAATGGTGGGAAACTGGAGAGGAAAAAATCCCTCTTCAATTAGGACTAAAATTAAAGTGGGCTCTGCTATTTTAATTCATGTTTTTACTTTGACCTGCATGAAAGTAAAATTAATTGACATCCGCATAATGCACAAAGCAAGAATATAAAAGACCTAGCTTGATAAGTTATAAAATTAAAATAAGAAAGTTGTGCAGACCATAATCTTGCCTTTTATCCTTCTCTGGATATTTACTCAAATAGCATAGTTGCTATCAGTCTCTTGCACTCTCACTCTCACTCTTCACTGAGCATGTGGAAAGATGATAACCTTGGGAATTTTTTTTAAATGAAGAGAGGAAAGCTTGCCCTCTTACCACAGATAGTTCTTTTGTACGTCATCAGTACATACCTAGTCTTATTTGTACATCAAGTTGATTGTTCTAGGTAGGCTAACCTAATAAATTAGTTGTGAAAATTTCTTTGTTTGACTCAATTTTACCTGACAAACCTAAACTGAATAATAGAAACTTGAAATTTATTTCTTCTCCTTTTGAGGTGTACATCAAAATTTTGAAGTCATGGCAGGCCTGAACTACAGGTTTATAAGAAATCTGCATATGTGTATGTGTGTTTTAACATATAAAACCGGTGAAAAGGTTGCTTAACTTTTTTCATTAGTACACATTTCTTTTTCTTTTTCGCTAGATTTAAAAACATCTAGAAAGAGAGTTTATTCGAAATCGTTTCCGAGAATCATGTGCATATGTAGACAGCCTGGTGACGTCACTTTTCTTTTCACTTAGTTCGAATAATGTTATCTTTCTATTAGGCCTGCTGACACATCCAACGCTTGCTTCTATCAGTTCAACTTCTTCCTTATATGTACTTCATTTTATCAATTTTTTTCAAATTTCAAATCAAATTACCATGAATAAAAACAGGCTTTTCTCACCTCACAATCGACATTCCTTTCCTAGCAGCATGAAGGAAGATCGTCATCATAGACTCAGTTAAACGATCTGCCACGAGTCTCCTACAACTCAGTGGAGGAGCATCTGAAGTACTAATCGGACGGTCGTAGCTCCGACTCCTAATTGTAGCACCGAGTTCTTTTTTCTTGAGTATACCTGTGTCATTCCCTGAAGGACATCATCTTTCATTGTTTATTTCCCTGGAAATGTCGTCTTTTTGGCTGGAAGGTGTGAGAAAGTTTTAGGAATAATCTTTTGTTGTGCAATGTCCCTTCATTCTGATATTTAGCGATGATAGAAAACAAACACACATGCACTGCATATTTTTGTTTATATTTTGATGATGTAGTTCCGTTATCTTTAAATACATTTTAGAAACCATGACCAGATTATAGGCCTCGCGCTTGAGCCGCGAATCAAATCGGAAAAAAAAATACTCGCTCCTGAACCTACAGTACTCAAGTGGAACTCGGGTGAGTAAAAGATGTGGGTTATTCATTAATTATATAACCAAAACTAACGAGACCTGAAGTGTTACTTAGGAGTCTTAGGTGTTTTCACACCACAAGAGAAACACAGATACCGAAAGCATAGTGAAGGAAATTTTCTTATTAATGATGCAGGCGATTTGTCGGCCTGAAAACTTGACAATTTTTTTTGGAAAGGTTGACCAAGTGAGCTGTAATTCGACGGATGAGTGAAAAGGAATGACATAAGGCCAAAGTTCGCAAAAAGTTACTGTATACCGAATAGGACTAAAAGCACAAGGAAAAATAAAATCCGATTTTCTTCGACTGGATAACGTGGAATTCTCGAAAATTGGGAAATTTCCGTCTGTTGGAATACAAATACTAGTGATTTTTTTTTTGGTTTGCCAAATCGGAAAATATCCAAAACGTGGTAAAGAAATGATGAAAAATAAAAAGATATTTGAACTTCCCAATTTCTCCAGGCTGCTACTAAAGAGAAAGGTGGTGTAGTGGATTAAAGCTTTCATTTAGCTTATTATTTGTCAACAAATTAAACATTCCCATCTATAACAATCCAAACTGGAACAGAGATGACATCCCAACACTTAAATGAGAGCTATGTTGAAAAGAATTACTGAAATGGCGTTGGTGTTCAAAATAGAATAATATTAATGATAATAATAATAATCCAAAAGAAAAAAAAACCAGATTGATCTAAAAAGCACTTTGAAAGTACAAAAAGCAATTCATTATTTATTTAGTACCCAATCCTATTGCATTTTCGTTCAACGTGTCTAAATGGAGGCACATGCCAACCTGGAATAACGGTTATGGACTATACATGTGTCTGTCAATCAGGCTTTAAGGGAAAAGGATGTGAAAAAGGTAAAAGCTACGTCGGTTATAATAAGTGGGAAAAGTAGTTCGCACGCCTCCGGATTCCCACCCCTCCCCCAGTCGGTGTCCGACAACCCTCCGATCAACAGAAATCATGTAATTCATCTGAAAAAAAGAAACTTGAAAGCCCCCTTCTCCCTCCAAACAATATTGCCTGGAATCGGTGAGCAGTTCGATAACATCAGTGAAATGGGGGGAAGGAGAGAGAAATGAAATTTACAGAAAAAATTCAAAAAGTAATAGAGCGTACCATTTATTGTAGTTAAATATTGCTGACATTGTGTATTTTTTAATTGACGCATCGCCACGACTTACAATCAATTCTCGTGAAAAAATTATTAATTTTAATTAGTCGGTTGTTATTGATGCAAGCGAGCCCGTTGTAACATTTAACAATAAACACGAGAAAATTAAACGCTTATGATTGGCTAAAAACGAGTACATTCTCATTTAACACGAGTGCAAATTTTAAATAGCGTCGTCTTTCTTGCCTTTTTCTGATGCTTTTTTCATGTACTTCATTACCAAGTAATCACATGATTTCTCTTGCAATTTGGCGTGCTAAGCACTTGTAAATTTTTGAAAGACTACAAATTATACCCGCCCTAAGGGCTCGTGCACATCTGTTGTCATTGAAAATTTTATTCCTGTTTATCAGCACCAAAATGCACTCGAAATCATGTTACTACCTATACGTATAAAAAGGTCAAAATCTGTTTTTTTTCTTTGCTTATAACATCAGTAGCTTACTGTAAGGATAAAGTTTAGATCATAAAAAGGGAGTATCGTTTCTTTTCAATATATTCTTAAAATACCAAAACTACTTCGCTAGAAAAGTACTCAATTTGCTTAGTATTAGGGTGGCTTTTCCTTTTTCATAAAAATCTTGTCAATGGCTTTTATGATGTGTTGTGACCATAGAAACCAAAAGGCTGTTATTTTCTGGCTTGAAAGCTCCATTTCCTTCCTGTTCTTGTCCCAATCTCACCCCCTCAAGTTTTAACACAGTGAGAGAGGTCTTAGTAAAATCTAACCCTTGGTAACTGACATCTAGGTTTCCTCACTCAAGATTGGTTTTGTATAGGTAATAACATGATTTCGAATGCAATTTAGTGTTAATAAGCACGATTAATTTTTTTGAAAGACAACAAAATTGCACGAGCGCGTAGGGCAAATGCAGTTTGTTGTCTTTGAAAAATTCAAAAGCGCATAGTACACAAAACTGCAAGAGAAATCATATCATTACTTGTTAATATGTCAATTGTTAATGTATGCGACAAAACATCACAGAAAATCGAGATAGACGAAATGTTTGCAATTTATACTCGTGTTACAGCTTTGCACTCGAGTTTCAACTTTGCACTCGCGTTACATGAGAATGCATTCGTTTTTATCCAATAAGAAGCACGTAATTTTTTTCATGTACATTATTAGATCAGTTATTCTGCATATTTCAGGGTTTCAACGCCGTATTTACAAATCTGGACAGAACAGGACGCACTGGTCCCAAATCACTTGACAATCATTACGCAGGTCAGGATCACGATGGACAAGTTTCTTTGTCGAGAGGTATTCAACTCTGGACTGTGCCTTATTCTGGTCACTACAGAATAGAAGCAATTGGAGCCGCAGGTGGTTACAATGAGCAGCACGACGGCATATACGCTGAGTATCGAGGAAGAGGTGCAAGAATAAGCGGGACTTTTGTATTGATTAATGGAAAAATCATTCAAATTCTCGTTGGCCAGGAGGGGGGCAAGAGTGAACGCACAAGTAGTGGAGGGGGTGGATCTTTTGTAGTCAAAGAAACAAACGACCGCTTGGTAATTGCTGGAGGAGGTGGTGGTGTAATCGACCCGCAATCAAGACATGCAGGATGTGATGCCAGTGCAAACACAACGGGGAATCCTGGCTATAGATCATGGTCGGGGGGGAGCAATGGACATGGTTCCCAGACGGTTGATGATTGTAGAGCAGGTCAGGGTCTATAATATAAATAAAACGTGACGATCAGTAATGGTAATGGAACTGAGTTTGAGTCCAATTCGGTCTGTAATCATACGAGTGATAACAAAGTCGGACGACTGGCAGCGGGAGTCTGTTTTGTTTATCGGGATTTATTACTCAAAAATTACAATTACCGAGAAAAGAAGAATGGCCAAGTTATGAAAGACAAAGAACATTTGTCTGTACACTGATTCTATGGTTGTTGAGTTCAAGGTTGTGATTGGTTAATTTTAATTACAACTTTGAATATGATTGGCCTATTGAACTGTCCAATACTAACAACTTGGCAAGTGAATTAGTGGAAAGTAGGAAATTATCAAACCAATCACAATCGAGGAAATTGTTATCTTAATGATAACAAGGGGAAGACTACGATTAAAAAATATGTAGTTATAATTATCGTTAGAATTTTATTCGAGGATGCTTCCAACTGAACAGTTCACGTAAGCTGTTGTTAGTCTGAAATCGTGATTATTTACACCAAATTGAATCCGAATTTGTTTGACTACCTATACCTATATCACTGATATTTGTTATTTGATGTTCAGGTGGCGGTGGCGGAGGTTTTTACTCAGATGGAAGGAGCGGACTGGAATATGGAGGAGTATTAGGAAATGGCAGCGAAGGTGGTAAGGCTTTTCTCAACGGAGGGAAAGGGGGCAGGGCCCCAATACCTATTATGTTCGGCGGCTTTGGTGGCTGTGGTGGAGGTACACAATATAAAGGGGGTGCAGGCGGTGGAGGGGGGTACTCTGGAGGAAGCAGTGGGGCTGGTGTAAGCGATTCCTGTGGGGGTGGAGGTGGATCGTTTAACTAGGGAAGAGATCAGCAGAATGAATGTTGTTACAACTCAGATGGGCATGGTCAGGTGACCGTAACATTGCTGAAAGGAAACTAGCAGTTTACCGTATTAGGGCAACGGAACGTACACGATATGCTACGATATTACGTTAAAGAACGGGCAAAAAATACGGACAGTATCTGTTTTCCCTCGCCCTACACGGGGATTGGAAAATATTCACGCGTATTATTCGTGAAACCATCGAATAAGTTGTAATTATTGACCACTAACGTAAAGAACATCGAGATGAACCATTAATGTTGATTAATTTCAATGAAATGCGGCTACGGCCTTAGGAAGACCGCACATACCACTGATTTGAATATAAAAGAGAGAAAATTCAAAGTTGTAGTGGTGTGTGTAGAGATTTCATATGTTTGATCACATGTTTGAATAAAAATTTCCTTTACTCGAGCCCTTCGGCTGCTGCCCTTTTTAATAACATGCGAAGGTAAACTTTAACCTCAGAACGTGTAATCCTGATGCCTTATTAAAAAAAAGAATAACAGGGAGGCAACGCCAAGGAAGACATCGATTGGAATTTTCATCTTCCTTTATAAGTTTGCAAATGGCTGGACGTGTTTACCGTCTCTTGAGGCGCCCACCTCAATTCGGTCAAACGTGTGGGAGCAGCCATGAGTTAAACATGGAAAACATGAATCATTAAACGTCGGGGTTAAAGTTCTCAGACCATGCAAATTTTTGATGATTTCAACATGTTGTTTTGCACAGGACGGCTAAGAGACATATAAAGTTTTAAAACACTCGCGCTGAGGCATTTTTCTGCCCATTAGATATTTTGTTTTGTCACTTCCTCGTTATCGTCCCAATCGTGGTTTGACTTAGTTCCTTTTATTATGACTAATTAAGAGCCAATTATTTTCCGTCCGGCCCGACCGACCTCAGTTAGTAATTACATACATTATAATTTTTCAGAGGTTGTCGAAAAATGCCACGACGGCTATTGAACTTGGCGACCAGTTTTGTCGATGATGTTTTCGCTGTTGTTCCGTAATTTATGGTTGATAAACATATCCTATAAGACATTTTGTGTGTAACATTGCAAAGTATTTTTACAAATTGTGCCGTATATTTACAACCCCGCAGGGCGAGTCAAAATAAAAATAACAAGTATATATACATAGCGATATCACACACGAATCCGTCTACTAAGTTACTTTTATCCAGCTGATTAATTTTATGACCATTTCCTATAAGGCGGGACAACGAAAAAAATAAAAAAAGAAACGAAAAGCGGTTTTTTGTCAGCTCTTGCGTTAAGCTCACTTCGGACATGCACATGAGACGTCAACCTGTCAAACAAGGTTTTACAACGATTCAATGTTGAGATACAAAAGTGACATATTATCAATTAAAACTATTTGAATAATTAATTTATTGCCAGTGAAAAAAAACAGTACGCTTAAAGACAAACTCTCAAAGACATGAATGAGCTTTAGGTATTTGACAAAGGTGCTTAATCAGAACTTCAAAACTAAAGTTCTTTTTTCATCATCCACCCCAATCACATGTCGACAATGCTCCGGCGTAGTAGTCTGCTGCTGATACTTGGTGAGAAGATGGCTGTTAACCAAGAGCGATTTTCAATCCATTTTCATTTCTTCTTTGATACAATTTCGAACAGTTTTTTTTTTCGCAGCGCAAAGTAATCAAATGTCTAAAGATCGCTTGATATTTTAACTGGATTCGCCCATTATTTGTACTCAACGAAGCGAAGTTGCTCGTATCATGTCACGACTCATTTTTTCGTTTCCTGTGTTTACTTTAAAAAAAAACATCTGTCATTATGCATACACATAAGGGACACAGAACACAAAACACACGATAGCTCTAAGCAGTGTTGAACCGTGTAATTAAACTTTTACAGCTACAGATCAAGTACACAGAAGAGGTACCCATGTTTTATAGCATCACCTACGTACTATTAAAAAAATGGTTGTGTGTTCTTCAAAAAAGCGTGAGTAACAGAAAGTTTGCTTGAATTACATAAATATTTGATAAGTTGCGTGTGGCCGTTTCTTTTTTTGCCAGGATCCAATTGCTAATCAGTTGGTGATAAGTATATTTCTGCTTATATCGACCATTCTTTCACCTCGAGAAATTACGCCCAAAAGTAGTCATGAACGTGTATTTTACAGCTTTGCCTTTGTTCTTTGAATTTGTCCTTTTATTTGGAACTTGGATGTGTATACCCGTAGAAGCCAAAAATCGCGGTAAGTAAAATTAACAACAACAACCAAAAAACCTCAAAAAACACGCATTTTTTCAGATTCACAAAAGATGCTCCACCGAAGAACGCGCCTATTTTAAGAATATCATAAAACACTCAATCAGATACTAATAAAATTGCGCCCGTGCTTGATTAACTCAAGTTGTAGAGCGCCGGACTGCCGTGCGTGAGGTCGAGCCCTAAAACGGACAAACACTCAGAATATTAAAATAACTGGGGAGAATTTGTTGCCTCTGCCATAACATTCGCAAATGGTTAGACATTCTATTCTGTACCTTCCCCACCATTTTCTCTGCACAGGTTAGTAGAAGACGTTAAGGAACCCACGCACTTCTCGCAGAGAGTGGGGAACATAACTAACTATGTTGTGGTCTGGCATTGTCAGTGTTTTAAACCAGCTATGAGTAGAACTGGTCCACTCCGTCGAAATATTGCAACTACATACGATACGTATTCACTCAATACATTTTCTTGGTCAACTGATATCGGTGGATTTCAGAGAGAATTCTACAAAGGAATACATTATTCAGTGAATATTGACTCCTCCATGATGTTTACATCGGTTGAGTCAATTTGGTCCAAAGAAGGCAACCTTTGTAAAAACCTTTTACGGATCTATGTGTACTTAAGAAATCTGGTCAAACAGAGTTTATTTGAAAAGAAAAAAGGGGGGGGGGGGGTAATTTTCGAAAGGAACTGTGGTGCTGAGTTAGTGGGAGGTTTTATATGATAATTTGGTTTACAATGATAACAGTGAATTTGTCTATCACTTTTATGATAAAATATTCGACAGCACTTTACCGTTTAAAACAAAGTGAAAGTTAGGATATCAAACTTCAAAATATAAAATAGGACCTACAGAATATGATGGGACCGAATGTCATAGGTTTTTTTTGAATAAGCATGTCTTAAACTGTTTCTGAAAAGTAACCAAGTTCGGAGCCGTTCTAATCAACATTGGAAGCCAAGCGAATATCAACTGATCGATATTCTCTTGTGAAAGCTTTTTCCTCTGAGGTGGACCAGCAAAGGCAAAAGCTTGATCAGCATAAGTCTTGCAACTCGTACGAGGCACCTCTCAAAAAGCAAGATTGTTGGATCCCAGAGAGATAGGTTTCTTTTTTCTTGATGCGATAAGGGATATCACTCACTTTGTCACGGCAAAAGATGAGGGGCTAACGCTCGTAACGTTAGCTTTAAAGCTCTTTACGGAGGTCAATTTACATATAAGCTAAGTTGATAACACAAAATTAACGTTTACTTGAACTTACAACAGCTCATTGCGTATCTCTCTTCGGTGAAAGATCTCTCTGAGCCTCAAGTCAGAATAAATAATACAGTCTTTATTTATGTTAGCCTCTTTTTTTAATAATTATCTTCTCGCTGAGATTAACTTATAATAAATTTTACCAAAAAAATGCTGTAATCTGGTGGTCAGTTAAAAGTATTTTGTTTTTCTCATTTTTTTAAATTTATAATTGTAAGTGTTGATTCCTTTACTATTTCATTACCTAACTTCTATATCATTTAAAGAGTTCCTTATTTACTTTTTTTTGTTGCTGTTTTTTTACTTTTTCTGCTTTTTTTCCCCATGTACCCCTATCAGCAGGACTCGGGTGTCGAAGTCTACGGTTTGGACAACCAGACAACGGATTCGCTCTCCAAGGTCACTTACTTCGTAATATAACGCTCAAAATGGGAAATGAACTCAGTGGTGACTGTAGATACGAGTGCCTGATGGAAAGTAATTGTGTGTCTGTGAATGTCGGGCCATCCGACAAGAATGGACTCAGGGTCTGTCAATTGAGTGATTCTGACCATATTCAACATCCCGAAGATCTTACGGCACAGGAAGGATTCCTTTACTGGGCTACCCAGGTGAAATAATAGTTACCATGCAAATAGATGAAAAGAGATCGAAGACAAAAATAGCGAGAGAATCGAACGCATATGGTCGGCTATTTTAACAAAGTTTAGAAGTCGTTGTTTTAGCGAAACCGCGTTTTAAGCCATCTTCAATTTAGTCGAATCTTTTATCTGAACATTTATTTTTGTGAAAAACGCCAAGAGGGCCGAAAGCTGATAGTGGAAGAACATTTATTTATTTCATTCAATCAACCCTCTGATAGAGAATCCTTGAGGTCCTCTGCTTGCGTATAACTGCGGTTTGGTTTAGACTTGGTGTAAATAAGCGGCCTTTAGTGTTCAAATTGGAGACTGAGAATGCTCCTTTTGGTTTTCTCACTAGAATCCGTGTTCCAGCAACCCTTGTGCCCACGGTGCAACATGTCTCAATGAATTCACAGACAAGAAATACATTTGCCTGTGTCCACCTAAAGCCATAGGTGAAAACTGCGAGAATTGTAAGCAACATTGTAACAATTATCGGTAGTTACGGTTTGGAAGCGTAATCACTTTAACATGAAATCCTTCAAGCTAGTGATTGTGTCATCTAGTTGTCTAAGTGACAGATGAATGACATGTCGACAACCTTAACGGAGCATCGAATGTTTTCTTAACGGACTACGAATTAACAAGCACATCAAGTACGGCATCAGTGATGTAATGGTTTTTATTATTATTATGATTTAATTTTCAGCATTCTCTGCGATCTTCTCAAATCTCGGTGCCACCGGAAGATATGGCCCAACAACGCTGGGCAGTCACTACACAGGTCAGGATCATGACAGACAAGTTACATTGTCCAGCGGTATTCAACAGTGGACTGTGCCTCACACTGGTGACTACAGAATAGAAGCAATAGGAGCAGCAGGAGGGTACGATTCACACCCTAATAGCCCTCAGTATCGAGGAAGAGGAGCGAGAATGATCGGAACGTTCAGTATGATTAAAGATGAGATCATCCGTATCCTTGTGGGACAGGAAGGGGGCTCTGAAGATCATGACTGGAGTTCTGGCGGTGGTGGAGGTACATTCGTTGCCAGACAAAACAACACGCCTTTGATAATAGCTGGAGGTGGAGGAGGTCTGCATTACTTGACAAAACGGCATCCAGGGTGTGACGCTAGTACAAACACAACGGGGAATCCTGGGTACAGATCAACAGGGTCAGGCGGAATCGGTGGCCTTGGCGGGCAGAGTGGTAATTCCAGCGACGCAGGTGAGGGAATTTCCGGGGGCCTCGCGAGCTGGAGAGCGAAACAGGCGAGAAAGAGGTCCGCTAGAGAAAGCCTGCAGACTTCTCGACACCTCACCCCACCCACACCTCGACTTTCGGGAAACTTTCTGGAAAGCCAGAGGTGTACTTGTCTCAGCAGCATTTATGAAAGCTTGCTCGTAGGCTATGGGAACACCACATTCAGAATGAATAAAAAAATTCGATTCTTGCTTATGGAAATTGACATCCGTATTATAAAATTCAGGGAGGAATCTTCTTCCACTAAACGATTCGTTTAAATAAGATAATATCAGTTATTATTGTTAAAAAGAACCTTTTTGGTATAAATGGTTTCATTTCATTTATTTAGCGATTTGTTAATATCTTTTTTTCTATCATTTTTATCTTTTTGTCTGTTTAAGTTGAATCCCCTTTTTATTCTTTTAGGCGGCAGCGGTGGAGGCTTTTTTTCCAACGGAACGGATGAGAACGCAGATGGTGGCAGAGGATTTCTTCAGGGAGGAGTGGGGGGCAAAGGCAATGCGTTAAAAGCCGACGGTGGATTTGGGGGAGGAAGAGGAGCTTACGGAGGAGGGGGTGGTGGTGGGTATTCTGGCGGAGGTGGCGGAGAGATGAACAAAGATTCATGTGGAGGAGGGGGTGGCTCTTTCAACTCAGGAAAGGATCAGAAAAATGAGTGTTGTTACCAATCTGATGGACCTGGTCAGGTTACGATAACATTACTGTGAAATCACTGTATAGAATCATTAATGAAAATTATTTAATCAACCATTAAAGTTTCTTCAAATGTAATTGGTGGGCTAACTGCTTTAATTTTCACTGATTTTTTTGGAGAGATGTAATCAGACAGTATGAAGTAGTCAATCATACCAAATCTACTCAGCTAGATCCATCAATCACAGAATTGATCACAATAACCAAATATCACTCATTTGAAGGAAAACTGGGAGTTTCCAGGATGGACGGATTGTTAACTTTTGAGATCTTTGGAGATATTTGTTCTAGATGTGTTTGTTTTTTCGGAAATTGTAAAGGCTACGATTAATTGATAACAGGACTTCGTGTCGTCCATGTCTGTCTGTTATCATACTTGTGATTAACAAATCGCAGCTCTGAATTTCCAGTCATTTAAGGTAGTTGAAGCGAGAACAAAAAGAGGTTTTAGATCCCTTTTAGAGGTTTTACTTGTGATGTTTGATGGAGAATGAAGCATGGCAGCTGCATTATAGAGAGGTATCCTAAGTTTTCTTCAAAACGTAATGATGAAATTCCTAACAATATGTAATGTAACTTTATTTACAATGTACGGAGGTATACTTTAATGAGCCCGTACGGAGTAATTCAGATTACGCATTAAAAATTAATATCGCTTCTAAGACCCGAGAAGTGCATCCTCACTGTTAACTATCTAACCTCGTTTGGAACGAGTTCCCCAAGATTCACCGAAGCAAGAAGGTAAGCCACTGGCTAACTGTAAATTTCACCTTTTCATTTTTTGGGGGGGATTTATGTAACTATCAAAATAGAAATACAAAAACAAATGAAGTATTAAGAAATGAATCAATACGAGCAAGACCAAAATACAAAAATTGTCTTAGAAAAGTTTTAAATCCTTGTAACCTGTCTCTCTATAAAACTTTGCAAAATTAACTTTTAAATAATGTAAGAATAGAAATAAAGAGTGCCTTGTAGTAGACGCAAAAAAGTCATTAGAATTACGCAGAAAACCTTTCCAAATTGTCAGCGCTTCGCCCGGTAAAACCCCAAAGTTTCTAATAATACCAATCAAATATATAAGAAATCTTTAATTTTAGCAACATCGCCTCTTGAAAGGCTTTCCTGAACGTTAAGTAGTCGCTGTTTATTCCCTTTTCGTCTGATTAATTTTTCATAACTCATAAATTGAGCAGAGGAAGGAAAGAATAAGTCATATTTAAAATGAAAGCAGACCTAGTTTGATCTATTTTGATTTGAGTTTTATAAGTGTCTTGTATTCATACGGAACGTGATCCACCGGAGTCGCTGATACGAAACCCATCAAAAATAAACGCGCAGACTCTCCTGGTGACAATTTCCGTTCAAGGACGTTGCTTCATTCATCGATAGACTAATAAGCAACAATAAATTCTTACGGTGTACGTACTTTTAATTATGAGTAACCAAAACCAGGCTACTTAAGTGTCTCAACATGGCACCCTACCAATTTGCACTGGCAATCGGGATATACATTTTTTCACTTATTTCTCAGCGAGATACCTCAGAAATTAAGTTTTACCCTAATTTTCGTTACTAAATATAACGCAAACGCTATATTTGGTGGTGGCTGACGGTAGATTTTGATTGGATCCACATTCCAACGGAATCAGATTTTGCTATATCGAAATTAGGAATATTAGATATTTCTTCATGCATGGTTTATTTGCTGCGGACACGGATCAGTTTGGCTAATTTTTATGAAGCAGTGTCTCTTGCTTTCATTGAAAGAAACTCATGTCCAGTGAAGTTTGATTTCGAACGTCACGAGGCAGTAAATGTTTCTGGTCCAATTCTCAGGCGGTGTGCAATGTTCAGACCGCCTGCTTACCAATACATCCACCTCTTTTTATTAATTTCGGGCTGAGCTCCACATCAGCTGAGTTTTTTGTTGGAAAAATGTACCTTGTGCGATGGGATCATATTATTGCATTCCTCTTCGTATACCAGCTGCCCCTTATGAATTCTTCTGTGTCTTGTTGATCCGAACGTTCCATTCATAGGATGATGCTCCACGGACACACATTCAAGAAAACCAGGGCAGAAAGCTTGACAGAGTGTGTGATGGCGTGCAATAATGGTGCCATATGCCAAAGTGTAAATTACATCATTAATGAAGACGTTTGTGAATCGAATAATCGCACGAAGAAGGCCACACCAGATGACCTCGTTCCACACAAAAATCGCATATATGTGACACGATTTAGTGAAAGAGGTATTGGTCGAGGCTCGAGGGTAGTCATGTAAAGGACACTTGTAATTGAGGCTGACAGTTGCTCACGTCTGGATGATCTGAGTAGAAGTCATCGTTATTGAATCTGATGATGACTCCCTTTTTTTTGCTGTCAAAACGTCTTTCGCTGTTATCGGGGTCGGTCCTCTATACATTTCTCACTTAGCCGGTTAGACTACACGACACGTGTAATGTGATTTGTTGTGCAAATGTATTTGTTGTTTTCGGAAATTGTAACGGTAATGATTAATTGGTATCAGAACTTCTTGTCGTATCACAAGCCCGATTTGAGCACTAATAGGAAAGTGTACGCTTGTAACTGGACAGTGTAATAGGACAGTTAAAGGGACAGTTAACTCGTCATCCCTGAGTAAGTGGACAGAACGCGTCATGTGCGCGCGCTGTTGTCTCGCATTTCGTAGAGTTAATTGTTATTTTTTACGAAAACGTATAACCGATGTGCAGTTTCTTTCTAAAAAAAAAAACAGGAAAATAATATGGTTTGAAATTTCGTTGGACTCTTGTGTAGGAACCTTCTTTTCAAAAACATTATGAGATTGGGTGAGTTTAAAACGCTTTCTAATAGTTTTTCATGACATCGATGTGAAATTAATCATAGCACCTCCCCCTCCTACTACTTTTCTTTATTCAATCACCAATCTGCTTGATATTGCATCATCCAGGATTGCGAAAAGATAAAGGCCAAGAGCTAAGAGGAATCTAGCAGTTCGAAAAGAGAGATCTACGTAGTTTTCTTCAAATACAAGTGCACATCACAACTTTGACAGCTTGGATGCATGCTCTCCATATATGTGTAGCTCCTGAAAATAAATCAAATCGCATAGCTGATAAAAATTCCTTACAGGGGTAGGGAAGGGCGAAATCTCATCGGTTTTTCTGCTCCCTTCCCTTATGCGAATGGTCCCTAACCAAGAGACAATTAACTGATATTCTCTTGTATCTATCGACATCAAACTGACTGATTCCCCTTTACAGGACCAGTTATTTCTGTTATTTCTTTAAGAGACTGATAACAGAAATATGATAAAATTATCTTACAGGTCTTAAGCTTTTAAAAGTGAGTAGTTTTATTACTTCTTTATAGCAAGTAAGCAAAGAAATCACCCTCGCAAGTGGACTGCAATTTAAGGAATTGCAGATAAAGAGCTCGAAAAGAATTCAGCTCTCTACGGGATTCGAACTTATGCCTCCCATTGGGAGCTCACGTTAGGAGTGAGGCTTGGTAGCTCAGTTGGTAGTACAGTCCAGTGAGTATTGGGGAGACATGGACTCGAAACTGCTGAGGCCGGGATTTTTCAAGCTTCTTTTGAGTACTTCCTTCAAAATGCAGTCAACTTGGGTAAATTATTTATTTGCTTGATTTTCATCCGCAGTTAAAATGAACTTTATTTCGTCAAAAAATTGTGTAAGAGGTGCGGCGTGATACATGTAGTAAAAGCTGATATTTTACAGTTCCATTTCAAGGTAAGTAGCCTTTTCAAAAGGAGAAGGATGATCAAGACGCCGAAAGTTAACAATTACTAATCTAGTAAAGTAATGCGATTCTGAGGGCAAAGTTAATATTGTAAGAAAAAACGAGAAGAATTCCAATTGTGAATTCTTCATTAATTTTTCATGTATTGTGCAAAAAAAATAAAAAAATCATCCTAAATAAAAGCAAAACGTTTGCAATAAAAAAGCTGCAGTAATCATCTTTATTGGATAAGACGAAAAAAGTTTTACTCAAAATCGTCAGATGGTGACGGAATAATACAATAAGCATAGGCATTAGCTTTTCCTGCAGCTTCATGAATCTATTTACTTTTATACACAGGCAGCGATCGAGTTGTGAAATAATTATGGAATTCTGTGGTGTTTGAGAAAGGTTACAGCTGACGCAAAAAGACCAAAGAGGGTAAACAAACAAAGTCCTTCCAGATATCGATCAAACCTACCAAACGCAGCTTATATTGCCGTGTCTCTCTCTTTGTCTTTTAGGCGTTAGTAGGGATCCCCTTCAGCCGCACATGTCTCAAAAGGCTGTCAACCGCTGGTTCCTAGCTGTGACTCTCCTACGCAACCCATCTCTTGTTAAGTACCGCCGCCAAGGCCGCCATTTCACGGCGTCTGTTGTGATTCTTGGAAGCGTCAACTTTGACGTTCCAGTGTAAAACTTTGAAACTTGCCTAGAAGGAAGAAGACTGTTCGCTCTTTACGGATATCTTCTACAGTTCGGGGTAAAGTTAAAAAAATTGTAGGGGTCTCCCTCGTTTATTACCACAGAATTATATAGTCTGTATCTGGGTGTCGTTGTTCTTTTTGTTGGTTTTTAATTTTTGTTGAGTCATAATATTACTCCTCTAATGAAAACCGCCCTAAATTCTGTGCTAAGCTTTATTAAACACGTAGACTGTGATAGAGTGTTAAGCGAAGAAGCACACAAAGTATTTATAACAAAACAAAAAAAGTTGTAGATTTTCATGCTGGCTTCTGAAATGGGAATTATGTTATCTGGCTAACATAGAGAGGCAAATGGTAGCATTTGCAACCGAAGATGAATTTTTGTTGTAAATAGATTTCTCTGTAAACGATGATGGATTTTATATATTATTTTATTTTCTTTGGTACATTTGTATTTCATATTTCTTTTTTTTTTTTAAGATAATATATTAAGTACTGGAAAGTTCTACGTACAAAAAAGAGCAAGCAGTTTAACTCAGGTATATAGGAAAAAAAACAAGAGAAATATAATAAATAAATATTACGGTTTGCCAAGGTGTTTTAAGCAGAGATTTATTATTATCATTAGCATTATTATTATTATCATTATTATTATTATTATCATTCTCTGTTACTACAGAGCATCTTTACAAAAGTATTCAATAAGAAAAGTAAAACGTTGTTGCACGAGTCAAAGAAATGTTGTGAATTAATGAGCTCCGTGATAAGGGGAAAGATTTGGGAAGGGAGGTGTGAGTTTAGAACTGAGGAGCAAAGAACCAGCGGCAAGAAAGAATACGTAGTTAACAGTCAGTTGCGAGCATTTAGTACACAATTGTTTGGCGAAGGCAAATATCGGAACAATTTCTTTCACACGTGCGAATTATTCATATTTCGATACAAGTCTTGATTCAGACATGGACTAAAAAAAATTCCAGGAACAAAAAAAAAATGGATTCTTGTCTCGCAAGCTACAACTTAGAGAGACTTTGCGCGAAGGGTTGACAAACCGCAATTAACCAGATTAGAAGAGCTCAGAGAGGGCTTGCACGCGGCTCTGAAGCGCTTTCATTAAAATATCGACAGCATTGTAATTACTCCTGCAAAGTGTTGTTCGCTGAACTATCTGCCATTTTCGAATCAATCAAAGAAAACTGAGTGTGATTCAATTCTAGTCTCCCTTGTCTGACAGCTTGGTACAGTTAGCGAGCTCCAACATCGTGAAGACCTCTGATCTTTCTCGGAGAAAAAATTAGCGGAAGTGGAAAGTGAGGTGGAAGTGGAATATTGGATTGTTGGGACTACCGGCGAAACCGGATTTCATACAATTTTGTGTGCTCGTTTTTATCCGCGCGGGGATCCCGGAAAGAAATTCGGGAATTTGACAACCGACCACCAAACACAGGTTCGACTATTCATTCCGAATTAGCCAATCAACCCACGCGAAAAGTTCTATTCACCTGTGTAGTATATAGTAAAACCTGCCATAAGGTGGGTAGATGGAGTAGAATTATGAAGCACGAAGAGAAAATCTAAGCAGACGAAAGAAGCCTAAGTCCAGCAATTTCTCAAGGAAATTCTTATCATAACCTTCTGAAACCGTATCTCTGAGATTCTTGAGAATCCGTCTTGTGGTGCTACCCTTGAAACCACGTACCCATTTACACTCCCAACCCAAAGGGGATAAACGGAACCTCCCCCATGGCTCTTTTCTGAAAATGATTATAATATATGCTATCGTCAGTAGACATGTTCTGCTGACACATTTACGTCGACGAAGTTTCTTAAATCTGGGTTGAAGTCAAAATATCAGGGCTTACAGACTGAACATAACAGGAATGCCCAGTGATCTGGGACAACGCTCATCAATATTTCCTACACTCGAGAAACCACACCGACCTAGGGTACCACCCATGATGAGGACGCTTTCTATAAACAAAATAAAGCACCATCTTCCAAAGCCAAAGGTAAATTCTTTTTTCTTGCCTCTTCAACGATATATGAAAAAATATCATGTCGCTTTACATGCTAAAGAAGCGCGTCGCGCGACATCCGAAGGAACGGCTGCAGTTATAAAATCTGAAAATATCGAAGTTTATATCTCATTTGATAACTTTATCCAAGGAAATGGCAAAAGGCTGAGCGAATGAGACAGGTGCGCTCACTTCTTCAAACGACAAGATGTGACAAAACATCCTATCTGTCACATAACGTGCTAAAGAAATGCGTCGCGTGACATCCTAAGTAATGGCTGCCAACGATCAATATTAGCAGTTACAGAGTCAGAAAACATCGAAGTTTATCTCTCATTCAATAAATCTATTGAAAGAAATGGACAAATATTATCAAGCGAACAAGACATAGGCGCGCTCACTACTTCAAACGACAAGAAATGGTTTATGCAGGTTGATGCAGAAATTTTCTTCCCTTTGTTATTCCAATGCTCACTGCCTTAACTGAAAAATAAAAGAATCTAAGTTTAGGGAGGAAGGTGAGTTGCCATGAAACATTTCCTGGCACATGGAACGATACATTGCACAACAGGATTGTTTTTTTTTTTATCATGTTTCCTAAAAAGAATGTTATCATGGTAAACGTGTCCACTTGATTGTACTGCATCTCAATTTGTCGGAGCAAAAGATAAATTCGTAACCCAACTGAAAGGAAAATAACACGCAAGTATCAGTGCTCATACATAAGCTATAATTATGAATAAAGGTAACTTTGTATTGAGTAGAGGTTATACACAGAATATTTATTTGCTTCAGCTTCTAAATATCCTTGAAATCCAGGTTGACGTCGTCACCAATGAGTACAAATGGTGCCCAGTAAATCACCTCCTTGAACTTTTCAATTTCTCTCTTACACTTCACTGAGGCAAACCCAGAAGTAAACGGATGGTCCATCAATAACTATGAAAACTGTGCTCAATGGAACACAACTCAGAGAAACGCACGCTGTGTGTTGAAGAATCTCCAGGCTGATATTTTGTGGCCATGAGATCTCTCAGAGCTTGAGCGCGTCCTTCCTCTCCTTTCTCTTTGTTCGACTGATTAACGTGGAATTCTCGAAAATTGGGAAATTTCAGTCTGTTGGAATACAAATGGTAGTGAATTTTTTGGTTTGCCCAATCGAAAAAATATCCAAAACAAATATTCTCACAACTTGTCTGATTGATATTGTATTGATATTGTAAGGAGAAATCCTGTCTTGGTCACTCATGTGAGATAAAGGGTTAGAGGTAAAGTCAGCACAAGAGCCACAGGTCTAACCTTGCCTATGCTTAAGTTAATTTCAGTAGCATCAGGTGACTAGGAGAATTGCTTACTCCCCTCTAGACAAGGTTCCACTCTCCCACATCCGATTACAACCCTAATCTAAACTATAAGAAAATTCTCGAACGTGATTGGTTATCACCAGCCCGATTTGAGCACTAATGGGTCAGTGTACGCGACATGTTTGTAATTGGACAGTGTAATAGGACAGTTAAAGGGACAGTTAACACGTCATACCTTTGTTAGTGGACAGAACGCGTCATGTGCGCGCGCTGTTGTCTCTCATTTAATTGTTGTTTTTACAATTGGTAAAAGAACTTCGTGTCGTCCAATTCTGTTTGATTAATAATGGTAATAGGACCGAGTGGAGTCCAATTCGGTCTGTAATCATAGGAGTGATTAACAATATCGGACGACCGCGAAGCGGGAGTCCGATTTGTTAATCCCCAGTATGATTACAGACAGAATTTGATGACACGAAGTCCTGTTACCAATTAATCAAAGCTATGAGAAAGAAGCTATGAGCAATGAGCTTTCTCAAAATTTGAGAAAGAAACTAGACATCGGTCGTACGTTTTCATAAAAATATCAACAGTTAACTCGGCGAAATGCGATACAACAGCGCGCGCTCATGATGCGTTCTGTCCACTAACAAAGGTATGACGTGTTAACTGTCCCTTTAACTGTCCTATGACACTGTCCAATTACAAGCATAACGCGTACACTGTCCCATAGTGCTCAAATCGGGCTGATGATAATGAGGATGAGGATGGAAAACAAACCATAAAGAGCTTTGAGAGATAATAATAATATAACTACCAGAAGAAATTAACATATAACTTTTTCCGAGAATATCCATACATTATCCAGCAAACAGGTAATGGGAATACTAAAACTCATCAGGCACATGTAATTGTGTTATTAAATATCTTAGAGGCCAAAGGACTTATCCCTTTAAGGGAGCCCATGGTATCGTTTTTGCCAAAACTATTCCTCAGTTGGTCACTACCCATTAATTTTGTGACATGGTATGTGTTCACTGTAGTTCATCCTGATATAACTATAGCAGATTGGCAGAGGGTCTACAAGGAATGCTTGATTAAGCCCAAAATTTAACATGTGATGCATGAATTTTATAGAAAGGCAAGATATGGTGAGGTTTGAAGTTTTCCCTGTTCAATGCATGATGCATGAAGTACTGTTTACAATACACAGGATGCCTGATTTTTTCTTAAAAAAAAAATTGTGGGCAAAACAAGAGTAGTTAGTTATTCACCTGTTTTCTCTTTTGGAAAATGTTTTCCTGGATTCCCTTTCAACTGGAGTAGAACCAAAGAAATCAAAAGCAGAAGTTTCTTTTTTCTCTTTAGGTGATGACTGAACTGAAGCAAGAATAACAATTCATGTGTTAAACATTTTAGTTCTACAACAATGTTACGTTAAATTCACTCTTGATGGCTGTGTAACACTGTCTTTATTATTTTGCTGCTGTTTGTTTGTTTTTCATTTTCAACCCTTAACACCTAAAACTCAGTATGCATATTCTCCATACTGTTCTCTATACATTTCCTTGGGTACTGACAAGGAGAATTTGTTTTACAATCAGGAGCTTAGTTGGTGATCATTTCCTTTACTCTCATGACCTTAATGTTTGATTCAAGGATGATATTGTAAGGAGAAATTAGATGCTGGTCACTGTTAGGAGTCAACAGGTTACATGTGAATGTATCAGCATAAGAGCAGTGTTCTATGACAGATCTAACATTCTCAATGCCTGATGGAAGAAAGGAAAAAACAAACAAACAGGCAAACAAAATTTAGCTGGATATGTTTAGGAGAAGTCAGATGCTTCTCCACAGCAATATCTTATGTTCTATATGAACACCATGGTTTGGTACTGAAATGTCAAATATAATGAAAGAGAATGATGGATGATACCTCTTTTTAACATGCTGGACCTTTAGAAGCTACATGTACGTTTTCTATCTGTTTGGCAGACTTTTTTAAGTTGCTGGGCACAACTTCTTCCTCATCTGTAGAAACCACATCACAATGTTACTCAAGGGCTATGATATTCAAACCTATTCAAGGCAGAGTGGTCTAATGGTAAGTGTGCTGAACCCAGGATGAAGTGGATGGATTTGTTTTCTTTGACAAGCAAATGCATGAGTAAGGTTAAAGATCAGGTGATGTAAAATCTGACCTCATTTTACCTCAAGCTCACCTCCAATATTTTCCCTATCCAGCCCTCCCACTCCATCAATAATGAGAGTCCCCCAAACTCTTTTGTAGAACTCAGTTGCATAAAAATAGTAGGCCTTTTCATGCATCATGATAAATATTCATAATTCTTCCATGTTCACATAAAATTCAAGATGATCACGTTTTGAATATAAATAAAACCAAAAAAAAAAAAAAAGAATTAAACCAAATTCACAAATTAAAATTTTCACTCTTTCTTACTCATTAACAAAGCTGTTAATCCTACAAGTTTGGCTCTTTAAAATAACCCAAAAATTTGTCAATTTTAAACAAAATGGTTTGCCAATCACATTTAATTCATTTAATTCTTCATTCACAGGTTATGTTTAAATAAAGAAAAAATTGCTCACAAGAACATGGAAAGATCTTATCATCTGTAATTGCAATTCACGAAACAAAAACAAAAAAATGACAAAAAAAAATTGAAATCATGATTCCCATGAAAATAAAATCTGCCAATCACCCTTCATGTGAAAAGTATAGGGCACCCCCAATAAGTACACATAATTTCCTTACCTGAGTCCAAGCTGATTGGTCTTCTATTTTTCTTAGCTTTTGAACTCTCCTCCTTCTTTACTGATGTGGATTTTCTGAAAGGGAATGAAAGAGAACCAGGTACTGAATACAACCTGACATCAGTATGCATATTCTCCGTACTGTTCTCTAGTCTGCTAGTTCTCTAAGCTGCTGACGAGGAAAATTTGTTTAATAATCAAGAGCTTCGAAAGTTGGTGGTCATTTCCTTGATTCTTGATTTAGGGGTGATATTAGGACCAAAGAGTTTAACTAAAACTGTATAAAATGGAACCAAATTCAAGAAACAAATCACATACCTTATTTTTGGAGGAAAAGGATCTCCATCAGAATCTAACAGAGATGTAAGATTACTTCAGATATAAGGTCAGGTTATAATTGTGATGTTATACATATAATTATGTGAATCTTTTAACACAATGTTTTGATAATGATGCAAATTGCATTGGGAATTGACAAGGACACTGCATAGCATAACTACCAACTGGTGTAACAGTTTGTGTAGAGCCTCAAAATCTGTTCATGTTCACCCTAAAACATTACCTGAGTCAATAATGTTTTTTCCTTTCTTCTTCCTCTTCTGATTTTCTTTAGATTTTTTTTCCAGGCAGTGTCATCATCTTCACTGCTTGATAAACCCTACCCAGTAAATTAACAATTACATATTTTCATTCACACAAATGTCAGATCAATGTGGTTCAGTGACAACAAAGAACAAACAGAATTGGATAAGATCAAGAGGGGTGTTTTTCCTCGGAGCACAACTTTCTAACAAGACATTTTCTTTCAGCTCTGAAAATCAAGAGAAGACACCAGGTGTAGAAACTAATCCCCCTCTGCACAGCTATCCATATAATTTTAACTTTCACATGGATCATGCAAATGAAAAAGGTGTAAGCTCCAGTTAAAAGGTAACTGCAAGTATGTTCTTATGCCAGCTGTATTCCAAAATCGTCAGGTTAATTGCTCTTTCATCAAGTGACCCATGTTTGCTATGTTATTAGTATTGTCTATGTTATACATAATATTATTTCTTGTTATTTGTATTTCCTGTTATTTCCAATCTTGTAATTAGTTGTTCCGTTCTTGATGTATTATGTTTGTAATACTTTACTTTGAAACCACTGGCAATGGCATGTAAATAGAAGAGTTCAGTCAAATTGTCAGGAAATTAAACTCCTCTAAAACTTATTGCTGGACCATTTGTTAACCGTTTGTCATCTGTGCAGTTTGCCATTCAAACAGTTTTCTGTTAGAGTCCGTTCTGCCTTTCAGGATCACAACTGTACAAGGAAATGTGTAACAACTAGAGGGGAGAATTACCAAACAGATCTTGGGAATTTAAGGACGAAGACAAAATTGCTTCATTTTACAACCCTGTTTAAGATAAAAAAAAGGCAAAACACTGTAACTTATCAGCCTCACTCAGCTACCCTGACATACTCAGACAAACTATTGAAAATTACACCTACAAAATATTTTAAAGTTCACACGGCAACCAGGTGGACAATCAGACATAGTTTGACGCTACTCTGGTTTGCAGATTTAATGAATGTAACCGAAGAAGTTACGATTCTTTTAACCGTGTACCAAACTGATGTTTGGTCTGCCCGATGTATTCGTTGTCACAGTCATTGCAAGGAATAGAATAAATGGTGTCGGTTCGTTGTTCTTTCGTGACAGGATCCTTAGGTTTGGCGAAAATATAATGCCCAAAAAGTCTGAAAAGGTTTTTGAGCAACTTTAACGTTGCGGCTATTCAAAATTCTCTTGATGGGTTCCGTAACACCCTGTATGTAAGGAATAACAGCAAAACCAGTCACTGGTTCCCTTTCATCAGAGAGCACCAAAAAGCGGTTTTTCTTTGCAAAAAGGAAAATTCAGCTTTATCAGAGCATACATGCCTAACCAACCATACAATTGGGTGGGATAATTCTAAAATTATCACCACTAATCGGCGTTACCATCAGCGCCTTTGTTTGGAGGCTTGGCATATTAACTCCGCCCACGCCTCCTTTAAATCGTGACAATGGCGGTTTGCTTCCTGACGCCTATTTACACCTTGTCAAAAAAAGGCCGCTAATTAGTGATCATATAAAAAGACCTCTTGTTGCAGCGTTTAGATCACCCCTGATGAAGGCACAAGACAGGAGTGTCGAAACGTTGGGTCTATGAATCGTAACTTCTTCGGTTACATTCATTAAATCTGCAAACCAGAGTAGCGTCAAACTATGTCTACACCTACAAAGTTAGTTAACACAGAGTACCACCCCATTTCTCACATTCCAGTCCAGAAAGATACCTTGGGTTAGATATATGTTGTGGAATGAAACTCTTGGTTAAAACATGTTGTAAAATTATCTACCATGTGCTGAATTAAAGATTCAAGACAAAGGAAATTTTACCATGTATGGCAATAACTACCAATTCTGGCGAAATAAGGTGTTCTCCCGCCCCCCTCCCCGAGAAGATAGATGGGAATTTGAATTGCACCCGAGTATATGGACACACATGTACATGATGATCGATTCAGTCAGACAGGGGCTGTGATATGGGCAGATCAGTTCTTTTCTCCGTCACCTCTGAAGTCGAATTCCCTGATAACATTATCCATTACTTACCTTGGTTTTCGTTCGGCTCTTTCCTACATCTTGTTTCGATAATGACTTCGCAGTAGAATCTTTGCCGCGCTTGTTTTCTACTTTATTTTTCTACGCTCTCCGATATTTCGAGCCATCTTTGAAAATCTCCTGTACTTTAGTCAGCGGTCAACCTACCTAGCTAGCTTCCAGACCCCTGCTATTTCTCTTCCGAGAAAGGCAATAGGTCCTAAGATAAACATAATCTAATTCTAATTCACGGAAACAAATGAAAGGAGCTGTCAGACGAGGGAGGTTGAACCACGTGCAGTTTCCCCAATAGATTGCTTTGAAAACGGCAAATAGATGCACGGAGAACACTTCTCAGGGGTACGTACTCTGTTGTGGATGTCGATATTTTCATGAATGATGCATTCTAGATTCGCGCACGCTCGTTCTGCGATTTGGTTGTTTCGTTTTGTTGTCGTCTCCTCCAGGTATATCGTTTGTTTATTGAAAAATATTCAAATTCGCAGCATGAAATTTGCAAAAAGTTATTTGAATTTATATTTTATACGCTGTCATTCAAAAAAATATCATGTAATATGAAAAGACTCTATAGCAAAAAGAATACGTATGAAAGTTCTACCGATTGGACTTGGATGGAGCAAATGTGGTCGTGTTACGATTATTGCGCATTTCCCTAAACTTAAAATTACACTGGTTTGTAAATTTTATCTGCTTGACTGGTAGCAGATGATGGAGTTTATGCGCAGAATTGCATACAACTGAGTTAAAGAGTTAACGTTTGTAACACTGTCCTTGCGCCTGTCTTTCAAAGATCTGATGTCATACAATGCATTCAGTCTCAATTGTAAAACTAGAATCGACCATATCTGCGGAATTTTTTAGGGCTTACTGTAATTTGCCAAACGAAACGAAACGAACTGAAAATATGAACATCTCCGTGGTGTTCTTGGCTGAATCTTCACTACGTTCGCGAAGAGATCAATCTTCTGTATTTATAGGAAGGACTGCGCCATTTCGCCATAAAATGCAAATCTATAATTCAAATTAAAATTCCGTGAGGCTGCAGCAGTACAATTTCCAAGGTGTCAGGCATCGATGTTCGTAGTCGATGAATAATTCGATTGCGTGACATCAGACACCGTCCCTGAAAAATATCGCGCGACTAAAGTTGGTTTGCAGCATGTTTCTGATCGAGTTTTTTTTTTTGGCGGTTTTGCGGGTTTGCAGTTGTGGATGATTTTTTCGACAGCTTTGAGGTTTCTAATGGACCCTCTCATCCTTCCGTACAGAGGAGTTCCACACGGATTCTTGCTTTGCAAATTGATAATCTCTCTTTCTAAAATTACAGATCTTCCTTTTCGTTCTGTTCCTTGTCTTAAATTAGAGTAGGCCATGTATAGTTATTTCTTTTGAAATTGTATGAGGAATTCTTTTAATTTTTTATTTTCAATTTTTCTTTTATCTTTCTTGAAATAAGTACTGTTGTCTTTCTCACTTCACACTTGAATTTGGAACTGAAAGTGAGGGGAATGTGGGCTGAAAGTTGGGGTGTCTGTGTCAGACAGCTTGATCCTGCCTTTGTCTGTATTATCATGTATTAACTTTAAAATTTTCCATTCAAGCATGAATTTTTAGTGATCTGTAACACCTGTTTTTTCTTCTTGAATCCTAAAAATGTAACAAATTTATTTTAATCCAAAGATGTCTTTGTAAATTTTTTTTTGAGACATGTTGAAGGTTTTTCAATCTCAAAAATTATCAATTTAGGTGCCCCACAGTTATCTAGGAGAGTCTGTTTGATCTCTGCTGTCTTCCTCCAGCTGTAACTGAAATACTGAAGTTTCAATGATTTGGTTTAGCACCCTCCTTCCAAAAAGCACCCTCTCTGGAATAAGTGTCCCTCTCTGCCCTGTTTTAAGTCAGAAAGTTTGAAAGGTGATGATGTTTTGCTAAACTTCATCTGTAATTTCATGCTTGTACAATTGATAATAATTATTACATGTATTATTATTTTTAAGCTTGTCATTATTTTTATACTGGCCTTTGTCAAGCAAAGGGTCAAATCTGGACTTCAAAACTACATTGGATTTCCTGGTTTGCTGATGTGAGAACAGAATTGATTAATAGAGCAAAAAGATCAAGGCTTATATTGAAGGTCAGCAATATAAAGTCTGATCATTGTGTACTTTTAAGTAGTTGTAATAAGTCTAAGTGACACCCAGCTACATGTACTTTTTTCCGAATAAGTTGCTACTTGTAATAAAGGCAAGGGGATATGCTGCTGGTTTGGGTGGCATTTTCATGACTCACTTAGCTACAATGGGGTTACATTTTCAATAGAGTTACTAGAGTGGGGACTAACACATTTTCATGATTTGGAAAATTTTCATACATCAAAGTGAGGATTTACAAACAGGAAGGTTCAAACTAGAGTGAAATTTACCAGAATGTTAATGTACTGAAGGTGAAAAGTAGAGTGTTCTAAATTCACATAAACAAATGTGTTGCTTCATTTTACGATCATGACCTATTTAAAAGACTTGGTTTTAGCTACATAGATGCATCTATAAACAGAATATTGACTAAGTTGGGATTGAAAAAAATTATATTTATGGTAAAGTGACTAACTTAGCAGATGGGGTGTATAGTTGGCCACAGAATAGACTGTAATAGGGCAGGTATTCCAAGAGGCCAGCAGCACATGGGTAGATGGGATCACAAAAATAACACTTCCCATAAAGTGACTCACTTAGCAGATGAGGTGTATAATTGGCCAATGGACAGACTCTAATGAGGCAGGTTTTCTGAGAGGCCAATGGTAAATACGCAGCAAAAATTGACCCAAAAACTCCCCCACCCCTGATCTATCAGGAAATTGTGCCATTTCAGTCAGAATATAAACACAGTGCAATAATATGAGGCATTCCCTTATTGAATGGATTTAATGGAAGTGTATTTTTAAGTGAGCTATTTGGGTGCCACTGTTTTACTAATGTTTGTATGGTTTCCTTTCAGACCATTTGATTTTTTAAGTGATTTTGGCAACAGATTCACTTTTGCTGTTATGTTTGGAGCCACTTCCAGCACATGCCTGAATATGTTTTTACAACCAAACAATGGAATTTTTCAGATGCCTGACCCAGCTGGATGGGTGCAGGGTAAGTGGTCATGCCATGGCAACCTGATTTTGAACAAATTGAGTGTTTGTTTGTTTTACTTTGTTTTTTCTCTCACTGTTAAAATCATTTTAAAGACTATAGTAGCTCTAGGTTAACTCAGTTGCCGTGGGCCAGTATTAGTTTGTGAAAAAAAATTTAATATAGTTATATAGATGTGACAGAGTCACTTAGGCTTATTTCCTACTTAAAACATGTTTGTTCTGTTTATTCTATTTTATGGAATTTTAGCGATTTGTTAGTAATGTGTTAATTTTGTTAGTAATGTGTTAATTTTGTTAGTAATGTGTTAATTGTATTATTCCTTTAATTGCCGATTTCCCCTATGTAATTCCTGTTTAATTAATCGCTCCTAGCCCAAATTTGGTTTTAAGTTATTTTTGCCTTTTCCTGTGTTTGACTATAAGTTACAACTGTTTGCTCGGTGAGTTCAGTTGATTTGTTGCCTTCCTGAGAGTGTCTTTAAAGCGGATTTTAAGCTATACTAGCTTTTGGTATGTTTCAGTATTTTATGTTTGTTTATGGTTGTTTGAGCCCTAAGCTTAGCATATAGTTGTTTCCATTTGTATTTTTGTAGTGATTTTCGGGTTAGAATCTGCTTAGTTTAGCCACGTACTCTTTCTATCTTATACTGTATCTTATTTGTTTACGCTGACCTTTGTCGCACAGCATGTAAGTTCTCTGCTATGTGAACTACAATTGTTTTCGTTTTAGCAGCTGTAATATTTTGCTCACCTGCTTCCAATTCATTGTTGCTATGATTCCTGTGTTTTCATTACACTAGTAATTTCATTTTCTCCTTTCACTGTTTATTACTGTATTAGCTCAAGTTGTAATATTAAGCCAAGCTTGTAGTCTCTGTTGAGTTCATGTCTGGTTTAGCAATCACTATTTTCGATAGTTTCTGTCACACAATTTCCTGTTTACAAGTACTTTGTTTGTTTCCTTCCTTTACTGAATTATTTCTGTCTGTAGGATATCTTTTACTGTTAAGTACTTTTTCCTAAGTCATTTTAATCCTGCTACATCATTTGGCTCATTAGAACTTTGTTTTCTTATTTATTGTTTAGTGTCACTCGTTCCCGTTTTTTTATTGTACCGTTGCACTCATTTGCTGTGTAATAAACTTGTAAATCTTCCCTCGGATCTTTTGTTCTTACGTCGACCGTTTGGCCGTCTTACATAGAATTTAAGATACAGTTCAAATGACTAAGAGGAAATACATGCATTGTCAGGGTTTTCAGGCATTTGGTTTGTGTCTTAGCCAGCTGTTAGCATCTGTGCAGTATTTGTTGCATTCTCCAGAGTTTGCAGCGTACTCCTTTGGATGTTAAGGCCCTGGGGCCGTCCTCATCCAGTGGTATACCTTATCAATGCATGTGTTGTTCCACCATGTGCCTGTGTTGTGTTTGCTGTTCTATAGCATGGGATTCTTGTCCTTGAGGATAGCAGTTCTTGGTGTTTCCTCTCCCCCCCCCCCCCCCCCAACCCTGATTGCAGGCTTTCTTTTGCGGGGTCTCTTTCAGCAAGCTGCCAGTTTAGCGTTGGATAGGCCAGTTGGTGTTCTAGCACCTTGGGGTGTGACTGTAGTTGCAGCTCCTGGGCCCCTTGGGCACCTAGCCTCCATTTGTGATGAGGGTGTGAACTTGATATTAAGTAATTTATTTGGAATATTTAGACAGGCTGGCTCAGTTTGGCTTTAAAAGCAGGTTTAAATGTGGACCTCTATAAATGATAACAATGCCAGATGACCACACTGGGAGCCACATTTGTTACTCTTTGTTGAAGTCTGTCAGTTGTTTTACCTTTTAACTCTCAAGATCTGATTATTAATTAATTCTCCCCTCTAGCTGCTGCACATTTACATATTCATCAGTTATGAGAAATTTTCTGTTAGATCAAGAAAACATCCTCTACCTGAGAAGTCTGGGTATTCTCATCACCTGTTTGCTGGATAATGTATGGATATTATTGGGAGAAGTTACCTGTTAATCATTTCTGGGAGTTAAAGGGTTAATGTCCCCTGCTTATAACCAGCACAGAGAAGATGTAGGAGAGTATGGGACCTATGGTTTATCATCCTTAGCCAAGAAGACTACAAGGTCTAACCATTTGCAGATGTTGTATCAAAGGCAGCACATTCCCCGCAGTTATTTTAAGACCCTGAGTGTTGTTGTGGTCTGGGGCTTGAACCCTCAACTACCAACACAGCCATAACACCTTCATGATGTAAAAAGAAATGACAAGGACACATCCAAACGGGTCCTTAGATACTTTAATCTTCCTGATAATTCTGGGAAACATATGGTACTTTGTTGCCTTTCTCTACTTCTAGGCTGTTCAGAGGGCTGCAAAACTCCAGAACAAAAGTTATCTTTCAAATAGGCACTCTTAAGCCCCATGGTATCAACGAATGCTTTTCATTTAACTAATTTATTCCTGTTTTCTCATCACTATATATTCCATTTACATTATCAACTCAGTCAATAATACTAAATTACCCTGTTATACTCTCCCACTGAAGCAGCACCACTGTTTCTTTAGAAACTTACCCCCTTTAGCTGCACAGCAGTCCAGCACACAACATGAGCTAGCAGAACAAAAAATTAATTACTCTGTTTTAATTAGTTTTTCAGAATATTGTCACTGTTCTTGTATACGGGATGCTGTTCTACCCATTTTTGGCCCGTCTGACAACTGACAACAGACTGGTTGGGTCCTTGCTGGGTTTTCTTTATGTTACAATCAGGTGAGCTAGCTATTACTTTGTTTATGAATACCAATTTAATCAGACTGTGAGTTTGTTTTTTAATTAGTAAATACAGTTCTCAGAACTTTACAATTGCCAATACTTAATTCAAATATTACTCTAATGTGGAATCATACTCTTGGCTTTGAAATAAGTGATATTTGTGTTAATTTTGGACCATGTTTTGTACACATGTCCTGGTAAATAGGGAACACAGCATGGCTTACATGTGAAACAATAAACTAATTTGGTTCTCTCTGCTTAATTAACCCTATCAGCCCCAAGGGTAGTCAGCATGTAAGTTCTCCCCCCAGTAATATTGCTGAATCATTCATTAAGAACATGAGAATAACAAAAAGATTGCCAACTCAAGACGCTCTGATCACAACATGAATTCTCCTCATCAGTACCAATGGAAATTTATAGTGAAGAGTCTAGAGAATATGGATATTGATGTTAACCCTTTAACTCCCATGAGTGACCAAGACAGAATTTCTCCATACAATATCAAAATAATATCAAGCAGACAAGTGATGAGAAAAAAGAATAATATCAATTAGAGGATTATAAGTTAATCCAATACCAAATTCTCCAAACTAATATTATAAGAACTGTATGGCAGACAGTAAGGAGAATTACTAATGAGATCTTAGGAGTTAAAGGGTTAAGTTGTTGTACTACAGTAAAAGTACTTTATCAAAGTGATTGATGAAAACTAATTGACAAGGAAAGCAAACCAGGGTAATTAATTTTCTTAGATTCTAAAACAAATATAAAAGACTTGCAGACTTATTTGTTCTTCGCATTGGGGAATCAATTTTATGTTTATTGTATTCTATTTTAATGTCCAATCGTTTGAACTGTAAAGTTGTGGAGGCTTATTTCAATGCAATGCAAAATGTTTAGTGAACATAATAAACTGACCATCCTGTGTCTAATTCGGATATGGCAAGCATTTCGATGGACCTAGCAATCATTACTGTGTAACGAGGTTAGTAAGGGTTACCTCAGTTCTCATATGTCACCAGGGGTCGTAGATACTTTTTCTAGTTTGAAAAATAGTCGATAATGACTTGGAATTAATTGATATTCCGCTTACCAAGAAGATGACATAGGCATGCTTAGCATGCAAGAGTTATTATTTGGGTTGAGAGAGTTGAGATCGGAGGGTTGAGTGGTCAGTGCACTGGGCTCCTAGTCGGACGACCCGCGTTCTAGTCCTGACCGGGGCAAGGCGTTGTGCCCTTGAGACGTGCGGTAAAAAAAATGCGAGCTCCGCTTTTAGGCTTGGCTAAATCTATATCTTATCAACCTCGCTATAGAGTTTATCGTTTCTTGAATGCCAAAGTAGGTCAATGGAACGAATCAATGTTAGTTGCAAATTGTTATTTGAGTTTAGGTTTTCCTGGTAGCTTACGTGATCAAGACAAGAAACGTTCAACAGACAGAAACTCTTCTCTTTCCTATAGTGATACGTTGCCAAAACATTAATAAAGGTCAATGAATCAATCTAGATCTTTTATTCGCTTTCTAACAAAATTAAGAAACCTTTACAACGGCCACATGTCATTTTTTGAAGAAGAATTCGAAAAACAAAAAGAGGTAAAAAATTTCTCCTTGATTTATAAGACCTATAATTTTTCTTCTATTCGTATTAACTGTAATCTAATTAGAGAAATCAAGTAAGTTCTTTAAAGTCTCGTGCAGCCTTTCACGTGGATAGTGTATTAAAAAAATTAAATATCAACTTAGGATCCTGTTTCTGCTATAGGGTTTGCTGATTTTTTCCCAACACCGTCGGGTAGGAAAAACATTGAACTACAAATATAAAAAGTGTTTGGAATGAATTTTTAAGGCACGAATAAGATATTTGAATACTAATATTCTGCCGCTTGTCTTTCTGCGGATTAAAGCCGGGTACTGTCGACTCAAAAGAAAGAAAAACATTGAAGAACTCCCGCAAAGTAAAACAAGATCAATCGAAAAGGTGTCAGGGATGTATCGGCAGTTGAATGGCAGTACAGTATTGTAATGAATTTGAAACGAAATAGAACCTATGATCGGCATGATCAACTTGAGAAAGTGAACTCAACCAGCCAGAAATAGCAGTCGATTGTAGTGTGATCGTGTACTTAACGGCGATAAGTCGATTGCAGAAATTTGTCGAAGACAACTATCTTTAAGCGGAATTTATAACTTCTTGATAATATTGGACTACAAATTTATATAACGTTAACCTTAATAAAAGTCCGTTTATGTCGTGAATTTCTCATTTTTAACAAGAAAAACAATGCTCCACACCTGCTGCAAGCTACTTTCAGTCTATTGGTCTTACTAAGGGGAAAAAAAGCTGACTCACGTCCCGAACGTTCTACCGAGTATTATGATTTGCATTTAAATATAGAGAGGTTGAGATACTTGAAGAACGAGCCTTTCATGCGCTGTGCCCAAATACAATGTAACGTAATGTAACGACAGCTACTTATAACTATCTGTGTACATAATGGGCTTGACAAGTTGGATGGTAGGTGAAACCGAATCCAGAAAAATTTTCAAAACCTTTTTAAGAAGCTGTGCACTGGGTAAGTACCACCCCTCTTATTTCTGTCGGGTATAATGTAGCAATGAGATCTACAGACTTGACTTTCTATTTTGTAAAAAATTTACATCGATTTTGGAATTTCCTGGAACACTCAGGCAAACGAAGCTTGGAAAAAAAAACTTGTCAGGTGGCAATCATCAGAGAGAATAATGGCGATTCTTCTTTTAGCTCGTGTCACAACGTTTTTCAGTTTTTATACAATGCCAAATGATTGAAAAACAATTGAAAGTCATCGTTATTCGTGATGTTTCCCCTGCGGTGGTCTGTATAACAGCTCTAAGCAGCCACATTTAGGATCAAAGGAATACAGTGGCTTAGTGGCTATCCTTCCACGCTGTTGTGACAAGATGTCAAAATAGAATCGCGTACACTATCGCTACTCATTTATGCGTCAGATGGCAGCCGGAGAATTGGACGTTTTTAGTCTAGCGACGGAAGTCGAGCAATTTGGAAGCAATCCTAGAAGGAGGGTCTGAATGGGGTTAACCTTTAGCCGTAAACAGCTCAAAAAGTTGGCCGTTAGGCGTAAAAATTGACAAATTTTAACCATCTGTTGTTAAAAAAGTTAAACTTAAAAAAATAAAAATAATTCTGGTATGAACCATGGTAAGATATTAACTGTAACCGTAAATTGGCCAAAATTTTAACCGTTAGCTGTAAAAGTCATCACCCCATTGAGTCTCTCTAGAAGTTCTCTTCTCAAAACGTAGGGAAATATTTTCACGCTCTCGGCGCTTCCTGCGTGCTTTGTAACAGAACAGAGCACACTCTAGGCTTCTTTATCTGTCAACTTAACAGGTTTTAGGTTAGGCAGATGCAGAAATTAATGACCAGGCGCTCGGAAAATATTGGATATGTTATGCCTGCTAAAACTAAAATGATAATACAACGAACTAGAAACTACTGAATTATTTAATAAAAGCAGAAATAGCAATAACGTGTTAAAACGAGCCATAAGGGAAGATTAATGAGCGGAAGATTAGCATACAATTACGTAATAATACCTGCATAAAAAATTTATCACGCATAACAGGAAATTAGATTGTTCTAGAAAATGTCGCACAATTTTCAGCAAAAGACAAAAGACATTATTTAAACAGCTATTGTTTCGATTCGGAGGCTGCTTAACCAGTTTTTAATGATTGAAGTTTTATTTTGCTAATAAATTAGAAAGTGGCAGTCATTAAAACATTTTGATATTAGCTTTGTTCATGGGTTTATCAATTCTTGTTTTTACGAAGCCAAGCAATACTTATCATCTATTGTCTAGAGCCTTTATTTTAATTAGTCGTTCAATTTAAGAAGAACCAAGTTATGACTCATGTCACGTCGAGAAGACAGCGTCCTACTAAGAGTTACGACATTGTGCATGCATCAAAAGAAATTCGAATATGGAGTTCAAAACGCGTGAAAAAACACTGCACATGTGCTTTGATAAATGAACCGACGACAACCAAAGCAATAGAAACATTTTACACCATTACCATGTGCACTTCCATAAAATTGATCATGAAGTTCTTATTTCTATCCAACAAAATGATCCTCCGCGTCCGGAGCAAATAGTCCACGGTTTACTAAGGTACACAAAAAGAAAGAAATTTTAGTGACGCAAAGCGATCAAAGCTTATGATATGCAAAACTGTCTACATGGTGCAAGTGAGTTCGAGAGAGTTTAAAAGATATGCTGCACATGCGCAGCCTCCGAGAGAAACTTTCATCAATCTTATGACAACAATTGACAGCAACATATCCATAGTTTGTCTTGATGAATTCGGGTGACAGGTGGAATCAAAGCCAGGAAAATGTTCAACGCGCTTTTTATAAGTTGCACGCTAAGTGAGTACCAGCTGTATTATATATCTAATATCAGAATGCTGTAGAAAAGTGGTTTTCCAAAACCATGAAAATAATTTTAGAAAAATAATCAGGTTATTTTGTAAGACTAGATTTGCGTTTCTTAACCTCACTAAAATGTAGACTTGAATAATATGAAAACAATAAGCTAGAATGAGAAAATATAACATTTTGAAACCTGCAACGACTATTATAAACCATAGTTGTTGGGTTTTGACGGTTTGCGCAACAGTATTATTTCTAGCAATAATGTCGAGGATCATTTGAACGCAGTCGCCTATAAGCTGCGATAGTGCTCTTGTCTCTCACCGATAAAGTGGCCTCTCAGAATAATCGATGGTTTTTAATTCACTGGCCGAATGTATGAATTTGTGTTGACTGAAGTTGGCATTAGGATTGACGGATGCAAGTCTCGTCGTTCTAGCCAGGCCGAGTCGATAACTTCTGGTGATGGAGGTTTTATCCAGTTCCCTCTCCATTCTTAAGATAATTTCTAGGCTTGACCTAACCTAAACCACTGAGTTCTATTTGTGGTTCGATACCAAAAAGCTTTGTGCCAAACAATTAGTCTCTATGACATCATAGTGTTAATTACTATCGGTTATCTAACGGAAGAGCAAACCATGTTTGAAAAACTTGTAGCTACCTTTTCAGCAAGGAGAGGAAAATTGCTCCTCTGATCGTAATGAATTCAAAATTGAGCTTAATACATCGAAATGTATATTTCCACATCTTAAATCAAGTTTTAGAATATATTTTCTTAATTAATCGAGATAGTCCTTAAAATTCAGGGTTATGCAAATGTAAATATCACTCGGGAGAGTGTCGATAAATTTTCGAAAACTAAACAGTAACGTCTGAAAATATTTGACTTTTTCTGTGTTGACATAGACTTGTTTAAACACAAGAGAAGGTTGGATTGGGAGAAAGGTAGATTGCAAGAGGCTATCGAGGAATTGCATAACTTTCGAGAAGTATCCCAATCTCCTGATAATTCTTCTCAGCGCTTACCACAGAGGACATGTTGAAGTTATGTTAGTCAGCAACACAAATGTGACTTGTAACCTGCGTTTCTTTTGGAGAGCTCGCATATAGCTCGTTAACGTGGCGAGAAGTTTGAAGTCTAGTCTTCCGAAGTTTACAAAGGCCAAAAAATCAAAGCGTGGATCATTTTCTGCCAGGTGGCAGGCATTTTGACCGAAAAATATTTGCGTTCTTACTTTAAAGACAGAGGGATGGTCGTTGTGGCCTACATTCCCGAAAAGGAACTACTACATGAATGGACTCTTGAAAGTGTGGTGGATTCGGAATTAAAAAATATTGAAATTTTTCGAAAAGGTGTCCTGTCTTTTGTGTCATTTGCGAATAGCTTACTTTTGAAGGGCGTTACGTAGGTGCACGTGCTATTGAAGAGTTCGGCTGCACGTGAATATTAATGTTACGAGTCAACTATCTTTTGAGACAGATTCCTCAACGCCAAGTTTGCGGCAAAGACAAGGTTTTCTTGGCGTGTGTGTTTAGCGAACTTTGCTAAAGCTCTTGGAGAATTTCTAAGTTTAATTCGTATTATTTTAGTTTACTTGGAAATTTGAGGATTAAGGAGGACGTTTTTACAAAAGGTTGTCCTACAAATTAAGTATTTTTGTTCTGTTTTGCCTTTTTTTAGGGTGGGAGAGGAGGCGGGGGGGGGGGGTAAGGGGGAATAAGGCCTTGCTTCTGAAAGAATTATAATTATAAAGTCAAGTGATTTCATAGTTTGGGTGCCATTACAGTAAGTCTGCATACGCGAGTGAACTCAAAAGTGACATTGCTGTTAACACATGTTACAAACAAAAACAAACAAACAAAATAAAAACTCAGATTTTTAAATTTTCCTCGACAGTAATACTAACTTCGATGAAGGAAGTACATGGAAGAGGTGAGAAAATAAATGATGATTTAAGCCTCGAACAAAGGTTAAGTCCAACACTTTTGGATTCCTTTTTTTTTAGTTATTCTCCTTTTATTTTTTATTATTTTTTCCCCAGAATGCTAGATTTCATGTTTTAAAGATTCCTGTTACATTTTTCAACACCAAGGAATAAATTAGAACGATAACAGAAAATTATGTCAAAAGCGGGGGGCTGACCTAATTTCCATTGAAACCGTAAAAGAATGGAACTTTTTAAATGACCTGATTCAAAATCACAAATCGCTATATGATAAGTGGAACATTAGTTTGAAAAAAGAAGCCGGCAATTGGACTTGGGTGAGTGGTAAACCATTGACTATTAACAAATGTAAAGAAAAATAGCCAACTGACGTCGGAGATGTGGCAATAATAGTCAAGACGTCTTCGAATGGCAGTAACCTGGGCCTACAAGTGACCCAAAGGACTCAGCTGCACGCCTCTATTTGTGAAACTCGCAAAAATAAGATGACAACGCACTTAGGTAAACTAAGAGAGTCCTCAAAGCCCTTGAGCGTAAGAAAAGTGCTATCAGACTGTAATAAGATGATACAACCTTTTGCCTTTATTCCCTCATTGCGTGGAACCAATTACTTTATTTTAGTTTTAAATTGGCCATTATTCTTGATCTATCTATGCCAGTTTCTTTCATGTCGATCAGGACTTAAAATTATGGAGTTTCTCGTAGTGATGAATGAAATATTGCTGCAACGGGGTCAAAGAACGTCGTGATAATGGACTTATTTCAGCTTTACCCTCATAAGTAGAGGAGAGGGGACGCGCTTCTGAGAGAAAATTTGTTTACCTTCGATAAATCTCCAAAGGATTATTTCTGACGAATTGTTTCACTGTTAAAAATTGTTGTAGAGATTCTTGTCACACGTTTATGGGTTCTGGATTAAAATGGGGGTTTAACAGAGGTCTTTGTGAAGGATGTAGAGGTGACCTAATTTCCATTGAAACTGAAGAGGAATGGAACTTTATTAATAGCGAGATTCGAAATCGCAGACTATTGGAGTGGTACATCGGTTTGAAAAAAAGAACGGAGAGTGGACTTGGGTGAATGAAAGGCCACTGACTATCAGCAAATGGAGAGAAAACCAGCCAAGAGAAAATAGTAATGTGGCATTTATAGTCAAGAATTCTACTAATCTGTTTGGGGTAGCTCCCAAAGCTTACATTTGTGAGATACCTTAATTTGCGCCTCCTAAGTGCAAATAGACTAAAAAACGTGTCTAGGCCCTTAGCGTGATAGAAATACCATCATGGATTACACAGTCATGAGCACGTTGATCTTAGGTTCCCATGCCTCTATTTCCCTTCTATGTTGCAAACGGGTAAATGTATAGGACAATCGAATATAAAGAACATGGAGGAACCACTCCCCCTCCTAGCCTTAGTCGGCTAGCTATCCAAATGAGTTTGGCTTTCACACGGATCACGCAAATAAATGGGGTGAAGATAAAAGAGTTCGGTGGAGTCTTCAGGAAACTAAACTCCTCTCAAATGTTTTGCTGGTGCGTTAGTTATAGACCATAGTACCACTCAATTTATCTATCCCTACCATTTTGATATCGAGCATCAAAAAAAGCAAACTGGGACCAATTGCACATCTGGTAAAAATCATAATAAAGGTTTCAGAACCGGCTCAATGAAAGAAATGAAAAGATTTGTAGTAAATGCGATTATGGCGGATCAATCGGGCTATCCAGCATGATTTGCATGTGAGCGAGGCTAGTAAGATTTCCACTAGAAGCCTGTCATATTTAGCAATGCCAACGGGATTTTCCTGTTTCTGAATATCACTAAAAGGGAATGTGGAAACTTTGTCATCAAATCAATTGGGGATCAAATACGTTCAGTAACAAAACATTGGTACAAGGAGGAATACATAAATCAGTTTCAGGGAACTCCTTTCTTTTTTTCTTTTCTGAATACTTTGCCCTTATTGCCAACTGTGACAGCATGGCCATCAGCATCAGCGATGGCACATACGTCGCTGTCGCCATCAATAGCAGCACCGTTGCCCTCGCCGATACCATTGCTATTGTCATCACTGTCTCTATTGACGTTGCCCTCACCCTCACCATCGCCATCGCTGTTTCCGTTTCCGTTGCCGTTGCCGTTGCCATCTCCATCGCCGTCGCCTTCAAATTCAGTTCAGAAGTTGGTGAGTGTTATGATCATATGCGGTCCTTGTACCTGTTATGTTTTAGAAGGTAATTAGTGCATACCTGTGACTGACGTTTTCATTATTTTAGGCAAATGAATATGTTTCCAAACTTGGCAGACTCGATAGCGACAGAAACACTTCTTTGCAGGTATCTAACTCCACCAATGACATATGTTAAAATGCAGAGTGCATTCAGATATAGATGTATGTGTATACAAAGATACACCCCTTTTCAACGTTGCCAATTGAAAATATACATTAAATATATACACCTGTCCTTTTTGGATCTAAAAATGTGATGCACGATGCATGTATATTTTACATCAAGGGATCAAAAAGTTTATGGTTATTTTGACAGCAACTATTGTAATTCCATTTGAACAACTTCCCTTTAATTTCTTTTATCAGAAGCTTTTTGAATGGAAAAAGAAAAGGTGTATGTATCATTTAACAAATAGAGAAGCCTTGACTGTGCTCTGTTCTGTTGTAAAGCACGCAGGAAGCGGCTAGAGCACGAAAGAGGTGTAGGGAGAAACACGAGACGTAGTCGAGTGTTTCTCCACACTTTATGAGTATCTTACAGTTATTACAGTTATCTTATCTTACAGTGAAATGTTGAGTGAACTTCGGCCGAATTATGGCTCATGAAAACACGCGAGGTTTTTCACATGACAAGGTAGAAAACAAACTGTTCAAGGCGAGTATTTTTTGAATGAACGACAGCCGAATTCACCGGAACATGAAGATCGCTCGGGATGACAGCGCCGCAAAACTCGGCTGCAATGACTGATGTGACTTTCCACTCAGCGCATTGGAAAGGATATCAGAGTAAGCTCTTATTTTTTCACTCGAAGGGCGGCCGATGTAGTTTCTGAGGTTTGCTTTACTGCGATGAACGGAGATCGCCATGATAAGCGAGCCCCGATGGACTTCAGCATGATCGTATTCACTCAGACACCGTTATGACAAGTACGAATTTTAAGTTATGCCAGTTTGGTTATATTTTTCGTCGTTTCCGTTTTGTTTTGTTCTCTCAATTAAAATAATTTTTGCAAGCTATAATCCTTCTATCTACGACAACTTCTGTCTAAAAATTTGGAATATACCTAATCAAAGTTTGAATCTATGCTTAACAAGGAAGTATTATAAATATTTTCCGCCTTGACTTATTAAAACTAATAATGAACTGCTAATAATGTAATCGATATTATGAAATCAAAAGGGTTTTGATGAAATTCGCTCTTTTGGTACCATGGAAGGCTATTTCCTACACTACGTCTTGCCTGCTGAGGTTATTTCTTCTTTGCAGCTCCGACGGATTTTCAGACGAAGGATGCCATGTAGTTACGTCGAGAAGCAATTCAGAAGAAACAGTTTGTAGCTGCAATCATTTGACTCATTTTGCTGTATTATTTGATTACAACGATGGCACAAAGGTAACCAATTATATGTATGTTCTTCTTCCAGCACTGGTGATACATGTAAATTAACTGAGCTAATTTGCGTGTCTCTATTTTCTTTTTTTGTGCTATGTGACGCAGCTTTCCAAACAGGACGAGACTGTGTTGAAGACAATTACCTACATAGGATTAAGCTTGTCGATCATCGGGATGCTTATAACATCAGCCTTGTACTTTTTCTTTACGTAAGTATGGTGGTTAAATAATCGATGATGTATACATTCTCATGTCTTCTTCTACTTACTATCGATTGTAATTTCTCAACAAAGGAAAAAAAAACTAAGGAATAAACGTAACTTTAGGTTATCCAAAATGTTCCTTTTAATTTCTCCGAAACTGAGGTAAAGTAAGTCGATTAAATTACCAATTTACATCAGATTTCATGTTCAATTAGAAGAGCATTAACGATGCATGGTCTCTTTCCTCGGTCCTTATTGTTTTCTTATTCTATACCAACTTAGCTTTTTATTTTCCTTTTGATTCTGTTTCATTTGATTGTTTTTTTTTTTGGTGTTTGTCTTGTTTTGTTTGTTTTTCTTTTTTTTCTTAATTTTTCATTTGAATTATTTCTGTTTTCATTATGTTTGTTTTTTTTTAAACCCATGTTTGGTTTTTGTTTTTACTTTCTTTTTTCGTCATCTTTCATTTGACCAGAGACGTCCGTCAACCTTTGTCTCAAATTCGATTGAGTCTTTCTGTGTCCCTCGGAGTTGGACAGCTAATTTTTCTCGCAGGAGTAAACGCCACAGAACACACGGTGAGAGGCTTTTCCGGTCTGTGAATTTAATTAATCAAATCTTTCTGCTCTAAATATTTTTAGAAAATAGCAAAGAAAGACACAAAACATATTTCCTTTTGCAGGCTGCTTGTATCGCAGTAGCAGCTCTGATGCAATATTTTCTGACGGCTGCCTTTTGCTGGATGTTGGTCGAGGGAATCTACCTCTACCTGTTCGTTGTGAAAGTTTACAACATCAACACCAAGATGCACATGTATCACGTCATCTCATGGGGTATTTCCATTATTAATTTTACCACAACATATATTGGAAGTTACACCATGCTCCCATATTTGGTGTTGTCATCAAGTCAAGTGCTTTGAATTAATTTTTTTGTCTGTATGGTTAGGTCTCCCTATGATCATGATGGCCATTTCACTTGGCATTGCTGCTGCGAAAGAAGGAATACAAAGCTATGTCGGTGATAAATAGTAAGAAACACATCAATAGGTTACTTTTTACCTTTCTTCTCTCTCCCGCGCACTATCAAGTTAAGTTCGTTTTAATTTTCTTGTTCCGTTTTTCCTTGGATTTTTTTTATTCATTCTGATGACTTTCATTCTTGTTTTTCAATTCTCCTAGTTGTTGGCTGTCTTCGACTAACAATCTGATCTGGATATTCGTCTCCTTTGTAACGTTAATCGAAGTTGTGAGTTTATGATAAATTTATTTCACGGTGCTTGGTTTACCAAACTAGTTACCTCCAGAGACTTTTGTTGTTTTGTTGTTTCACCTTTTTCAGCGTTGAATACCAAGATGTGTTTTCTAGGCAAAAAAGTACCACATTGCACAACACTAAAAAAGAGGATGGGAACAGGATTAGAAGGAGATATCAAATTTGACTTTAGCTACGTTGAGCGTAATTGATTCTGTTAAGAAAGTTTTATTCGCGGAATCAGCTCAGTGGTCGAGGATCCGGGTGCAAGGGTCGGTAATGGAATCATTATTTTTATTTTTCCGACCTATACTAATCGAATAACTTCTATAGTAAGACTGTCTTGGCTTCTCGAGTACCACATCCAGAAACTTAATTCAGTGATTTAAATGGAATTTGATTTTAGCTCAACATCTTGATACTCGTACGAGTCATAAAGGAGATGACCAATTTGGTGCAGCCAACAGGTGAAGACGACCATATTAAGCAAATACGGTAGGATTCACAACATGAAATTATTCAAAATAATGAAAACAAATTGCTTTGTCAAACTGTACGGCGACAATCGCCTGGCTCCCTCATTCCTTGACCAGTTTGCCTTTACGATACCTGTTAATGAGACTGCGAAAAAAAAATTATCATCTCAGTCTTTTACATGTCTCTTCAATTTGTTGTCGATCTCAGAATTGGTATCAAAGCTTGTGCACTGATGATTCCTTTACTGGGTGTCACGTGGCTATTTGGTCTTCTTTCGCCTGTGCAAAAGGCTTTCGCTTACATTTTCACAATACTCAACTCTACTCAGGTGAGTGTCCGATTGAAACTCTTAATCTCAATCAATCTAGATTGTTCAATTTACACAGCTCTAACCAAAGAGAGAAGCCTTTGCAATGATTAGATGATTTAAAAAAAAAATTTTAAAAACCTGTTAACTATTCATTTGACCCGAAATATATTCGTAGCAGTCTTATTAGACTTATTAGATATTGATTTTTGAAGACGATTATTATATGCCTTGTGCACTGAGATACCCAACCAACGCACGCTCCGCCGCTTCCTACTTAGGTGGAATATTGTAAAAAAATGATCTTCAAATTGTTTCTGCAACAGGGTTTCCTGATTTTCGTTCTACACGGCTTACGAAACAGTCAGGTAAGAAAAGAAAACTGAGTCAATAATAAGGAAAGTGCATATTATAGCACAGATGTTTAAGCATGAATAACTATTTGAATGAAATTTGAAAGAAATGTATCGTTTGTTGCTTGTCTATCTGCAGATCAGAGAGCGATTGAAAAGAAAGATGAACGTGGTTTTTACCACTTCAAATAAGGAGGACTCCACAAGGAAGAGCCCACAGGTCAATTTAAGTGACGTCGGCGATGCACGGGCAGTTGAATTGCAGTCTCGCAGTGACATTAAACCGAATTAACACTCTACTTAAGTCAATGGATTTAACTGTTCGCTAATAACATTCTATTGCATTGAACGATTGTGTAGTAAATAGCGATTAGTCGATGGCGATCGATCTGAGTTTCAATCTGCTGTTAAAATGTCACGTAGTAAAAGTAAATTGACATTAGGTGCATTGTGCATTATGTAAGTCGTTAGTTTTTAGTTAGTATGACGGATGTAGAGCTACCGAGTAGAAATGCTGTCAATAAATTGTCATTATTATTATTACTATTATTTTATTACTATTAAGTGAGATCGTTCTCTTGTTTATTGTTTTAGCAATTAACAAGCTGCAAGTTAGTGCTATCTTTTATCTAAATGACTTTTCCAGAACATCGCATACATGTACTTGCTTAAGAATTTTTGTTAGCTACAAGCTAAGTTGCGCGCACTAAGGATCAAATTATCGTAACTACAGGTTGGTCTGGCTTGTCTGTTATTAATTGACTTTCATTAAAGGTTAGATCTACTTTAGAAGTTCAATGAACTCATGGAATGAACTGAGTTATTACAAATTCTTCTGCCTCCTTTCAATCCTCGTGCGCTACATTTTAACGCTTGCTACATGATGCTTTTACGTTTCATATCGGAGAGGATACTTGTCAAACTGTATCTTGTAACTGTAATATTAGCAGCCTCGTCCAACATCTAATGTTATTACTCATAAATAAGCAGATGAATAGATAGATGATGCTGAGTTAATGCATAAATAACTATGTTAAAAAAGAAAGAAATTCTAAGAGATTACATATTTTGACCCTTCAATGCCCAAGATCTCATTTTTAATCCTCCTCACTGTCTGCCATACAATCATCAGGTGCTACTTCTGAGAATTTGGTACTGGATCAACTAGAAAATCCTCAAACTTAAATTGTTCCTTATTCTCATAACCTGGCTGATCGATATTGTATTAATACTGTAAGGAGAAATTCTGTGTTGGTCACTCATGGGAGTTAAAGGATTAAGGATCACTTGAATTTTTCGATATTTATTATCCGCATTCCTTAGATAAGTATTTCTATTTCGAATCGTAAATGTATCGATGAGTTCTGATATTTAAAATTGGAACTATGATAATCAAAATTCATTTTACAGCGATCGAAGAAAAATCGCACACAGTAGACAATTTAAAGGAACAAAGTGCAGTAATAGATATGTTAGGTATTTTGTCTTAAAACCTGCTAATGCATCTCCCCAAATAAGTGCATTTCTTGTTCTTGTAAACACTTCTTGAACAATATTATGGTTTTGACATGTGACTAAAAAAAATAAAATCGGATAAAGATATTATACGTACATTTCTTCCCCTACCTTCAAAGGGGTATAGAGAAGTGTGCATCATAGGAATTGACGCAATCACAGCGTATGTTACAACTAAAGTATTATCTTTGCTAGAAAGACAAATTGCAAAAATTTATCCTTCAAGCTTTACTTTTTCCTTAATTGGCGTCGAGCACTGCTAAGAGATTAAGAGATATTTGAGCAGTCTTTTTCCAGCTCAGTTTATGCCGCAGCGTGATAAGCACGAACGCCTTGCATAAGCTCAGCTAATGTAAACACGACAAAACAATCGACAACATTCTATTATTAGGTCATACCTTTTTATAAATTAGCATATAAGGCTACTTCTTCAGAAGAGAGTAAACAAAGGAAATGATTCTGAAATGCAAGGAATTATTCCTCTACACTGGTCAAATGTGATAGGTATAAACGCTTCAAGGGGCGACTGACTCAATGAATTGCGGATGAGACTAAGAACTATTTGAGGATCATCTTGCAATTATATTATGGGAGAGCACTATAGATGGGGATGAAGAGGCACTTGAAAAAGGGATTTTCCTCCTCACAGGACACACATGGCAATGACTGGGCGTAGACTGGAACTTAGACCTGAATGGAAAAGGTTAGCATCCAAAGAGATGGACTCAGAAGCGATGGTCTTCATGGCGCTTTTACCGTATAAGGGGGGAAGGGTGGGGGGAGGGATTTGTTTTGCAAACTGAGAGCTTGACTATTAGTCGTGAGGCGCCGTTGGTTTTCTGTCCAATTGACGATCAACCCTATTAAAGTTATATTTAACTCACGCTTTAAGAAGGCATCCTTTGACTTGAGGTTTTCCACGTGTGCGAAAAATTAATGACATACGAGGTTAGACCCATCAACTAATACGGCAGTATTTCATCTGCGAGTTGAAATCTAAGAAGTAATTTTCGTTTATTTGGACGAACAGATGGGACACACACATCGGCCACCGGTGAGTAATACAGCATTTTCGTAAACTTTGAAAACAATAAAAGTGTTTTTGTCCCGTTAAATTCTCGATCTTAGAAAGAAAACCAATGCTTTACACATGGTGCAAGTTTCTTTCCGTTTATTGGTCTATCTATTGAAAAAAGTGAAAAAAAAATGATGACTCGTGTCATGAGCTGTCGACCGAGTGTTATCATTTGCATTTATTCTAACTCCTACTAAAGAAATTTCCTTTCATTTACCGCGCCCAAATACAGTAACTTTTGTCTGCCGACAGCTGCTCGTGGCAACTTGTACATTTCTGGGGCTTGATGAAGAGTGAAACTGAATGCTGCAAAATGGCAAAAACCCTTTTTATAAGTTGTGCGTTTGGTAAGTATTACCTTTAATATTTCTGTCAGTTTATCATAAGCAACGAAAGCCAAGCGCTTGACTATCATTTGCAAAAGATTCGACTTATCAACTTCCTGCGACACGCGGGCAAATCTATTAAAAATCTAATTCATGTTGTGTTTATTAGGTATTCTAATACAGAATGTTCCAAGCTCTACAGATATATGCTATAGGCTTCCAGATTATCTCCAAAATAAACGGATTTTTAGCATTAGTTTTCAGGCCCCGGTTGTTCAAAGGATGGATAACTTCTTATCCGCTGGATAAATCGCTATCCTGCGGATAAATTTTACCCATGGCTTCATATCGGTTGTTCAAAGTATGGATAGCGCTATCCACTCGCTATCCAACGGATAAATTTATACATGGTTAGGCAGGTAGTATAAATTTTTATCCACCGGAAAAAAAAAAAAAAATGGCCGCTCGACGGTTACATCTTCTTCGGTGTAACTTGCCCGACAATCAACGTCGTAGAAAGAGAAGAATTTTTCGCTGCCAGCTCGATCCCTTAGAGTCTTACACTGACTCTGAATTGAGATCCAGGTATCGTTTTGGACGAGAAGCAATAAAATATACCATTGCTGCATATAATTTGTACAAAATGTATGAACCCTTTAATTCATAAGTTTCTGTTAGCAGTTCTACCATAAAGTGGTATACAGTTCTTGCAAATTGCTCGAGAAAATTTGATGCAATACTCCTTTTCATTTAGACAATATATTTATTGAAATAAACGGGAATTATTTTCATTTAAAAAAACTATTTGTTGTCAAGAACCTCTTTAATGGAGAATTTCTGATAAGCAGGTTAGAGCACAACTGTAATGCGAACCGTCTAGGAAACTATTTTTGAATAAAAAAACTGAGGGAACTAGACACTTGAAGCAGTGTTTGTTCACAGCACTAACAAAATGGAAGAAAATGACCAGTAGTGAGTCGAAATGTTTTAAAAGTTGAGGTTTTTTTTAATCTAGAAGCCAGGATAAAAAAGGCAACTTGGCTCTTCTCGATCGATTTATTTAAAGAAAGGGTTCATTGAATTTTAGGAACGCAGGCAAATTACAAGGATTGTCTTTTTTCTTATTACACCCTATCATCATTGAACAATCTTTACTTAACTTCCTACAAATTATAGTTCTATAGCATCATCCTTTCCTGGGTCTAACACTGGCCGTAATGTTTTAGTTCGGCCGCTCGCGACCGTACGCTTCTTTACAAAAATTACATTTTTATCGAGTTACAGGCTATTTTTTCGCCCCAAAAAATTATAAATAAAGCAAACTCTTCAAAAGAAGGAAAGATAATTAGTTGTCTTGCATCATATTACAACAAAGTACTGCAGACATATGCATATTCAGCACGTTGCGGGTTACACCGAAATATTACCACAACCTCAACCAATTTGTAAACATTACCACGCGTTAACAGAATCGATGCCGCCCAAAATGCCGCTGAAAGTTTGTTTCAAATGGCTCGATAATTTTTCCCGTTGTAGCCTTTAAGGCATCTGGTTTCTTTCCACCCCTGGTCTTCTTTCTTGCAGTAGAACGTTTGCTATTTTCTTTATTTGCTCCACTGACCATTTCTCTCCACTTTTCCTTCACTTCCATGGTAGTTCTTTTTTGCAACTCCGGGCGCATTGGCTTTTTCAGTTATTAACTCCCATACCCGACTTTTATTTTTGTTTGAAAGTGTCGTGGAAAATTTACTATTGATGATTTTAATATTTTCTTCCACTTGTTTGAAAATAACTGCACATTCGACTGGTGTAAAGTTTGGTTTTCTGGCGCACTTTGCTGGGGAAGGAGCAACATTTTCTGCCACATTGTCTCGCAATTAGCACGCGCAAGCGAAAAGATCACGCAACGCCTGAGTTATCACCATGGCAAATGCCTGGAGAGCGAGTTAACCATCGGATAGTTATACGCTTTGCTATCCGTGCTTTATGCAACAACTTTTTATCCGCTGGATAACTATCCAGTGGATAGTCTTCTTATATACCGGATAAGCTTATCCAGTGGATAAATTTATTCATCCTTTGATCAAACGGGGCCGGGTGTTTATCTACTTTCCGTTCAATGCAAAATTATTGAAAAAAAGTAAGCCAGAATGGCACATTCGTGCGGCAGTCATAGTAATTTTTAATTTAGACGTCATGGCGGTGTGTCAAACAGCATCAATTAGGATCATGCGACAAAAGATTTTTGCTGTTATCCTGTCTTTGCTAAACGGCTTATGAAACCGTTCGCTTTCAATAATTTTTTTGTAATTTTTTCTTCTGGCGAGCGAACGTTATAACTTGGTTCAATCAGAATTCGAATAAGTTTAAACAGATGCAAAATTTAACAACAGTTTAACTCGGAGTTTGGATATAATTGGAGTGGTACATATGTTTTTTCATCTACCTACCTAAAACATCTGACTCATGTTTTTATTCTGACTTTGAGGCAAATTAATAACTTGGTGGACTACTTCCATTCTTTTTTAACGCTGAAACATCATTTACATCTATTTAGATCGATAAAACGATGATCAGTAGAAGCTGAGTAGTTAAAGCTACGTACAATCACTTATATTTAATGAAAAGTTTTTTTGAGTTTCCAACAAAAAATTGGTGACAAAAAGGAACAAGGGTTCGACCTCACCGGCCTTCTTTTTTTTTTTTTAGTCCTTCTTAATTACAAAAATTAACATATGAATATGACAGTTAAAAAAAAAAAAACGGACGAGAAAGTAACAAGCATTTAAGATATGTTAAAAATTATATAATTACAACTTTTAAAAGCAAATTGATATTCATTCATATCCAATGACACACCTACACAAACAGTCAAATTTTGGCCTAACATTTTGAGGCTCCTATAATAGATAGGCGCTACAGTGATATCTTTTGTTTGACACCGAATGCAATGAATTAAAATTGGGTTATAATTGAAGTGTCCCTTCCTGTCACATGGAGTAGATTAGGAATTAAAAATTGTCAATTTGTACACAAAAAATAGAACCACTACCGCATCGCGGCTAACAAGGCAAATCTCTATTAAAGTTCGGAAATAACGCGCGCTTTCTTTGGTTGATTTTTTGATCGTGGGCATCCACACTTCTGGAATTTCTATTCCACTATCCCTGTTGACGTTGTTAGGGTGAAGTCTTATGTGAATTGTCTCCTTGACCCTGCGATCGATCGAGACATTCGACTCGCCCGTACCGAGACCTCCGCCGTTTCAGAGCATTCCCACAACAACGGACACAAGCCACTCTGGAAAGAAGTAAAGTTTATTGATCGTGGCCCTTATTACTACACGCGCAGGGTCAAAGAGGCAATTCACATAAGACTTCACCCTAACAACACCAACAGGGATAGTGAAATATAAATTCCAGAAGCGTGGATGCCCATGATCAAAAAACACAACAACAGGAGAGCCGTGTGACAGCGGACCGCCGAGGTAGCAAATCACTGATCAGCAAGGATCGAAATGCACCAATCAGAGCTGTTGAAAAACAACTAATCACGGCAGAGCATCATGCTTTATAAGATCACGCATGACCAGTCGACCTCATCGCCTAAAGAAGACTAGCAGTATGCAGTCGAAACTTCGGGATCTACATCACACGTGACTACATCGTGAGACAAACGAAAAACTTAGCTTTTATTGTTATTCACCACGATGAATCACCACAACCTTTTCTACAAAACATAACTGACATAACAAAAGTAGTCAGTGGCATAACTGTCAAAATTCATCATAAATTATGACGGTATCAGAGCGACCACGACCATTCTTAGGTTCATTGCAGCTTGCTCATCATGGCGTTCTCCGGTCATTGCAGTGAAGCAAGCCTCAGAAATTACATTAGCCGCCCTTCGAGGGAAAGAATAAGAGCTTGCTTTGATATCCTTTTGGTTGCGTTGAGTGGAAGTCACAGCAGCCGAGTTTTACGGTTCTGTCCCGAGCAATCTTCATGTTCCTGTGATTTCGGTTGTCGTCGGTTCATTAATAAAACAGATGCCTTAAGCAGTTCGTTTTCTAATTGTCATATGTAAAAATTTTGGTGTTTTAGTGAGTAACAATTCGGCCGGATTTCACCAAATATTTCAACTTCAGACTGTGCCTGAGGACTGAAGAACCTTAGGCGTGTCAAACTCAACCTCCCGAGGTATTTTAGTTTGTGAATCATTGCAGCTTGTGAACTTTGATGGCCTAACATTTTTAATGGCTTTAAACTAGTTCAACCAGTCAGATTATTTGAACCATTCTAACAAGGATTGTGATTGGCTTATTTCAGCGTGCTTTATGAGAGTATAGAGCAAGTTGACGGCACTGTTGTTCCCTATGAAGTCTATTTCTGTTTTGAAAATTGAAAGTAACGCGTGGGGAATTTAACGGACTCGTTATTACAAAACAAGTAGGGAAGCCTTGAATGTGCGCTGTTCTGTAGTAAAGCAGTTAGGAAGTGGCTAGAGCGCTCAAGAAGTGGAGAGAAACACGACTAGGAATTCTCATCAGTTTATTGTCGTGCCTTCCTCAATGTGAATTTCCATAGATAACCACGAATAACAGACAACTTCAGTCATTTTAATCAATAAATTGAATGCGTCAAAGAAATACTCTGTAGACGTGTGCCTCCTCCAACTTCGGCAATTGCGATACAAATAGGTGACTCTGATGATATGAAAAGTATATTTCAGTGAAAGTAAGAAACTAAATTTATTTTTTACATTCGTACTTCAGCTATCCAGACTTTGATGATGCAATCCGTGAGAGCAGGTAGGGCTGTGATTACTTTTGGTATGTAAGTGTGAGCTAAAATAAAATTTGGCCCAAAAAGGGGGAGGTTGCGATTCTGTTACATTGATAAGTCGTTGAACTGACATGGAACAAAGCTGCATCTTAAACTATAGAACCACCACCAAGGTTAATGAGGGTTACTAAGATGAAAAAGGTTTGAAATTGTACTTTAAGACGAGATAACGAGCTTATTTTGAACTAGTGAAAGGTTCATAACACATATACGAGACACAGACACTTAGTTAAAATGTCTCTATATTCTACTATATACATATACGTAAAAACATATGAAGTAAAGTGACTACATTGATCTCATGCTTTCAAGAATTCGTTTTCAAATGCTATTTTATGTTCTCTCCTGTAATCTACAGACAGCGAACATGCTTGTTTTGAAAGTTCATGCTATAAGTTTAATCTCACGCATAAAACATGGGACGAGAGCAGAAGGACTTGCAAGGACCACCTTGGTGGTGATTTAGTTTCCATTGAAACCGAAGAAGAATGGGACTTTATTAATGATAAGATTCAAAACCGCACTGAACACCGGTGGCACATCGGTTTGGTAAAAGAGAATGGGGGTTGGATCTGGGTGAGTGGAAGACCACTGACTATTTGTAAATCGGGAGAACCAAGTTGGGGCAGAAGTAAGGGCATGTTAGCCAAGAATGAGCAACAGGGCCACCTTGCAAGTCAAGTCCCTCCCAGCAAAAATGTTCCGACTTTGCCATTTATTTGTGAAATACCAAAAGGTAAGACCACATTAAATCTATATACTACACTGTAAAAACAAGGGCGCGTAGGGAAAGGTTCATCACGCCATAGGAGAGACAGCTATACATGTTCAGGTGTAAGTGTTAAATGCGTGCGAGAAACCCGGTTTTTCTTTTGTTTCCCAAACGTGAAGGAAATTTACTTTGGTTAATTGATGGACAAAGGTATAAACAAATGCTTGAGTTATTGTTGAATATCATGGCATTGCTGCTCATCATGGAGCAATTCCTACCATTATTATATTTTTTTGAAACATAAGCCTGTCTAGACGTTTATCTCGTGAAACAGCCGGAGTGCGATAGTTGACAACGCAATAGTAGCGGCAGAGCGAAAAAAGAGGGAGGTCTGGACTCGGTCGCGCGACGAACGCGTTCGATACGCAAGATGACCCAAATGTTTTGATCCACAGCGACTTTCCTGACGTTTACTATCGAGCTTCGTTATAATAATTGAAAACCAGGACCAATCTATTGAAATATTGTCTTGCATCTTTTTCAGCTATTGGGGAAAACTCTTCCCAGATCAATTATCAAGACTACGTTGAAATACCTTGCACATTAGAATATGGCAAGAAGAGATGGATGCAGAATTGCAATTTCACTGATGGCAAATGCAATCTTAATTGTTCCGTAACCTTCTGCAAGAATGGGCAAAATCACAAGTCCAAGCCCTGCGAACAGTATTGTAGTCAGACGTATAGCCCATTGGTATATCAATGCATTCAAACGGGACACAAAGGGAATATCATTTTTAAGACGTGCAAGGCTACAAAATTTAACCTTACAATCGGCGAACAGCATTTTTTTACCAAAAAGACCTGCTATTGTGAAGATGATGAGTGTTATACAGAATGCAACAAGATAGAGTGCACGCGAACCTGCAGAGAAAAAAAAACTGGTGAGTGCCTAATCAATCTAACTGGCGACCGAAACTCTCTATAAAAGAGTATGATGCTTTTCAATAAGTTATACATCGGCGAAACAGGAAGACGACTGGGTGACCGATTCCGAGAACACCTTCGCGATGTGGAAAGAAATGACAAGGACGCATCCAAACCAGTCGCTAATCATTCTAAACAGCATATGACAGTTTGCGGCCTTTCCTTACATCTAGGCAGTTCGGAAAGCCGTAAAACACTAGAACAAAAATTTATATTCCAAATCGGCACCCTTAATCTCCACGGAATCAACGAGCGCTTTTCATTCAACTAATTTATTCCTGTTTTCTCGTCACCACACTCCCACCAATGGCGTAGCTCTACTTCCTACATATAAATCCACACACAACCCACAATTCCTCTAATCGCTCTGACGAAGGGCTAACGCTCGAAACGTCAGCTTTTTTACCCTTTACGGTGGCTAATTTACGTTTTCAACCCAGTTGTTAACACTAAATTACCTGATGCTTTTCATGTTTAGTAATCGGAAGGCAATATGTGAATTGAAAGATTAAACGATGCGTTTCGTGTACAAGTTAGTGGTTCTACAACAATCGTTTAATTAAGCAAAACATGACTATCACCCCAAAGCATACGGCTTTGCTGTGGTTAATCCAAAAATCTAATTGTCCTGTGATGTATTTATGTAACCATCATCGATTTCTTTATTTATTTTCAAACGTTTGCCTTGAATCGCACCTGGGAAAACTGTTCTACTTTTCTGAGATAAAATACCACGGAAATACGTAATCGCAACCGAAAGGAGTAGAGTCGCACCAGTGAGAGGAAATTGCCAGTGTTTTCACACAATGAGAACTGAAGTAGACTCGAAACTAGAGCTCATGTTCACAGCTCGGAAGAAAAGATACGCGTCCTGTGGATGAGATTTTCCATAATATAACTGACGACCATCCATATCTTAAGCGCAAAGATTTAGAAAGTTCTCTCGTGTTCTCCAAGGTTCACTTACAAGCGTTGACAGTCACCGCTGGGATTTCTTTTGTTTAATTTGACTCTTTTCAAATCTGCCTGCCCCACCCAAGCACTAAGGTGCTTTTGATGTTTTCTACGATTTCAAATTAATCTTTTTTTTAATTGCAAAAATTAGAGCCGCGCTTGGAAATTTTCTTCGACGATAGGTTTCAACCGTAAAGTAAACATAATTTGGAAAACTTGTCCCAAGTGCGACCCTTCCCTAACATATCAAATTTCTTAGAGTGTTACGGCTTAAAAAAACCGTTGTAACACGAAAAATAAATACGGTAGAAGGCTAGAGTCACGTTTTCACTTACTTTTCACTAAGGTTGTTATAATGAGTAAACAATTCGAGTTTCACTTTGCGTTGTGCGTTTCTGTTTGCTTGACTGAAAACATGCACAGTAGTTTTTTAACCTGTAAACCTAAATTCAAGCAAAGAAGTTTCTAGTGGTCATTACAACAGAAGATCAGATAGATACTTGCTTTTATGTGAATCCTCTCACAACTGACATATTTCAAAGCCTGGACAAGGAGCTTCCTGATCATTTTCTCTCGTTATGCCTTAATTAACAAATCCATCAAATTATTCAAATAAAAACGCTGAATCAAATATTTTCCACAAAGACGATCTCGGTGAAGCTAAAAAAATTTAAAAAAGGGCAGTAAATCGGAAACAGTTCGAGACGAAATAAGAAATGAATACGTCATATTCGGTGGTTTGACAATAAATACACGCGCAAATTTTGCGTATTTTTCAATCCCCATGGAAGCGAGCTGTTATGACAAAAAGTGGGCAAATGTGTACTCATATTATATGTTTAAACACTGATTAAGGAATGTTTTTTTTCACTATTATTTCATTTACTAATATTTTTGCATCAAGTTTTCGAAAAACATCGTGTAGCCGTATCTGAACATTGATCTTTCAAGTCGTGTGCGAAAGACCGAAATAGTGCAAAGAAAACAATAAGAGTGTTCTGCCTAACCAATCAAAAATCGAGTGCATTTAGGAATTTTTAAAGTTCATAGCGGCCATTTCCTTACGCCGCTTAAAGTCGGCATTCTTGCTCTTACAATGTATTACTAAGGCATTTTTTTAGTATGAGGTAGTCTTGATTAACATTTTCTTTATAGATTCATCACTTACAACCTCGCCGTCGCCGTCGCCGTCGCCGTCACAATCGCCAGTTCAGCTGCTGGTATGTTTCCTAAATAGTCATTTAGCGTTTTTATGCATGTTCATTTTCAGGATCTTCTCCGTTTACAAATGTGACAGACATTAATTTTTATTCCAGGCAAATGAGTATGTTTCAAGATTTGGCGGAATAAATATTACCAAAAGGGCTTCCATACAAGTATGTAATTTTCATAACTTAAAGGCGTTTTAACCTTGATATATGTTTTTAAACGATAAAAAGTAAATATCTGACCTTTAAGTAGAAACCACCATTAAGCTATATGAGAGAAAATGATGAGGCTTAAAATACAATCCAGGCTCCTAAAAGAGTTCTTTAGCCAATGAATACCCTGGACACCATTTGGGGCCTCCTGCTAGACTTTTTTCGCGTTCTTAATATTTATTGCACATTTGAGACTGGCTGGTTAATAACCTGGAAATATTTTATGTGATTGTAGGAGGCTGTAACTGTGTTTGAAGATTTCACCTTCAAAATCAAGAACGTCACAAAAAACAAGGCCGATATAGAAGAGGTTAAAACTCTGAAAAAATCCATCTTTAAGGTGGCAGAGGCCGTGGAGAAATTTGCTGTTAATTATAGCAAACGACACCTGAGTGGAATGAGACCTTCAGAAAGGATCATTTCCCCAACGATGGGTGAGATTTCGACCTCTAAACCTGTTTGGTTTCAAAGTCTGTTCCTCTATTTTGTACTGACTTGCTGACTGACCGAATGGGTTGTTATAAGCCCAACCTACATGAAATGTTATCGTTGAATGTCATCGATTCATCTGTTCTTTCAATTTGTTTAATACTTTGATTTTTTGCGGTGAAGAACGAAATTCAAGGTATTCTTGAACAATCAACAATAGAAAATCAGAATCTTTCAAATTGTGAAACCCTTCTTCTCGCTCTGTTTATTGAAACTTTTCTTAAATAATAGACTGGTGAGTAACACTTTACTAACTGAAATTGTCAAATCTTACAAATACTTTCCGCATACTTCATACTATACACTGAGCTCAAAATTTGCCTATCGACTGCGATGCATATACTTGTAAATGCAAGATTTTTAACTGTACTCCTAAAAACTCCCTAATGAACTTTATAGTTCTCCGACCAAACGGTTTGAGGAATGAAGTGAGTTTTCACAATTGGGGTCAGTGCAGCACTACTCACTTTTAATCAGTTTTACATTGAAAAAACGTTTTAAAATGGTTGAAATTGTCGAATAGTCGTTGAAGGGCAAATAAGATACAAAAAAATACACTTCCATTCAATAAGATTATGACATATTTTGGGTACACCGCAGAACGTAAGTTTGTGTATATGTGATATTGTAAATTTCACCGTAAGTGCTTTCATTTGTCATTGACTGTTTTTTTTTTCGACAGTTTTGGTCATTCAAAAAGTCTATCGCCAGAATGCGAGTGGCTTCCACTTTGAGGAACAACAATGGCAAGCGAGAATCGATATCGCTTCATCAAATTTTGAGGACAGTGGTTCGTATTAACCAGCGTGTTAACTTTACAACTTTTCATTACCTTGGTCTCTCCAATCGAAATTTCTGTATTGAAATAAAGCCTCATAAAAATGTGTACACAGTCTATTTTCTTTAATCATTCGCCTTCCTTCCAATTTCACATACCTCAGAGCCTGATGAAAATCTCAATTTTGTGGGTTTTTTTAAATTTGATTCTTTGGGGTTTTTAAGGATCATTGGTAGTTGCATTTGTGTACAAGAATCTGCATGAACTACTTCTGACAGATCAAGCCATCACGAGTGAAACAGACAATCAAAGGTGACGTTATTTTCATATTACTCCACTTCGTTTACCCCCAAAACACATCACACGATAACACATAAGATCTAAGTTCAACTAAACTGAACATACAAAGGCTCCCTGCTTGTCGCTGACCATTCCACCTTGCTTAAATCTACCAAAAGTATGTAACATTGTTTCCTTGGTTCTGGTCCATTTTCAGATACAATTTCCTTTATAGGTATCTCAACTCCAGGATAATAGCCGTAGCTGTGGACCCCAAACCAGAGAAATTGCGAGAAAATGTCATCCTTAAGTTCAAAAACCTGAAGGTAAGATGAAAATTAGTTACTATGCGTTGTTTTGATTTATTCTCACACGATAAAATCTATTTTCAGGTCTTGACAGCAGAAAAGCGCTGTATGTTTTGGAGTGGCTTAAGCGAAAGGTAAAAAAACTACAAAACACCATTGTAAAGTATATATTCCTTCTCAATTAAATTAACTACGGAGGAGAATGAATATACTCTCTCAGTCAGATACTTTTGTGCAAGTTAACACTTTCGTGAAAGAGAGGAGGAGAAGTCTGATTGAAATGTTGTCCCAACTAAGACTTCAATGGAGGAAAAAGCGCGAAAAATTATAGAACATTACCTCTTCCCCAGACAAGAAATAATTTTGTGCGCCTCGTTAACTTACTTTTTTTCATGTGTGACAGCTTTTCAGAGGAAGGATGCCATGTAATTACATCAAAAAGCAACTCAGAAGAAACAGTTTGCAGTTGCAATCATTTGACGCATTTTGGCGTCTTATTGGACTACGACGGCAGCACAAAGGCAATCAAATAATTTTTGTCTTACCCAATAATTTTATGGGCTCAATTAAGTAACTTAATGTTTTCCTTTCATTTTCTTTTTCTTTTTTTTTGTAACAGCTCACCGAGGAGTACGAAAAAATTCTGGAAACTATCATTTACGTGGGACTGAGCCTTTCCATCGTCGGGATACTTTTAACATTAATACTTTATTCTTGCCTCACGTAAGTAGTGTACCTGAATATTAATTAGGTCGATTCTTAACTCTCCTCAACTATGCTGGTGAGAAAAGAGATCTCAATACAAGTCTCTATGCAAATGAGAACATGCATGTCGAATACTTCACAAATTCAAACTTCATTTCACGCCTCATCAAGAGTTTCTGAACAGCTTATGGTTTCACGGTTTATGAATGTTTTCCTTTTTTGTCCTTTCTGCAGCAATTTGCTGACTTTTTTTCCTTTGCTGTTCTTGTTGTCTTCACTTTGTTATTGTTATTGTTGTTGCTTTTGTCTCATTCATTCTCCTTGTTTTTGCTATTAATTCACCAGAGATGTTCGTCAACCTCTCTCTCAAATTCGTCTGAGTGTTTCTACGTCTCTTGGAGTTGGACAGATCATCTTCCTCGCCGGAATGAACGCCACAGAAAACAAAGTCAGTGGCCTCTCCTTCTATCCATAGAATGAGTTTACTCTTTGCAACGTATATATCTTGTCGAAAGGAGCACCACGGGAATTATACGAAAACTCTTTCTTTCCACAGGCTGTCTGTGTTACAATAGCAGCTCTGATGCAGTATTTCTTGATGACCACTTTCTGTTGGATGCTGATTGAGGGAATTTATCTCTACTTCTTCGTTGTGAAGGTTTACAACATTAACACCAAGATGTACATGTATCACGTTACCTCATGGGGTGAGTTTATTATTTTAAAGCACTGGTAACTGTAACCATGCTTTCGGATCGCAAAATCTGGTGTTGTCATGCAGTAAAATGTTTTGATTTCCTTCCTTTCTTTATGGGTAGGTCTTCCAGTGATCATGGTGGCCATGTCACTTGGCATCGCTGTTGGAAAAGAAGGGTTACGAAGCTATACGAGTGATAAATAGTAAGAAAAAACGTCGACGATTTCTTCTTGCTCTTCTCCTTTTAATTCGTTGCATTTAATTCTTTGTTTTGTTTTTTCATATATTTTGAGACAGGTATCATTTCATTTGCTGACAATTTGTGTTTCTTTCGTGTCTCTCACCTCTTCGAGTTTAGTTGCTGGCTTTCCTCGTCTGACAACCTGATCTGGATATTCGTCGCTTTTGTGGCTTTCATTGAAGTTGTGAGTTTATGATTAGTGCTGGTAATTGTGATTGGTATACCTGGACTACTTGCTGCTAAACATTTTTTTCTCTGATCTTTAAAAAAGGAATTAAATATGTATGATATGACCTCACACATCATTTACTATTTTCCTTTTCCTATTTATTCACAAAAAAATTTGGACGCAGCTGCTGTTTACAGGGATGCTGGTCAAATTTGACTAAGTGATGGCCTTTAATAGCGAGTAAAGCCTGTTGGTACAAAGTCTACACGGGAAATAGATAGCTTCATACATTCTCCAACTTTAACTACATAGTATGAGGAAAAAGATTCTTCCCATTCCTCGTTGAAGTTTTCTCACTGTTTCACACTGATATACCAAGATATGTTTTTTGCGCAAAAGTAACTCTTAAAAAACATTGAACAAGATGAAAGGAGCAGGAAGTTTAGGAGATATTAAATATTATATTTGTAGGCAAGATTCATCGAAGTAAATCAATTCATAAATTCAAATTTCTAATAGCTCAGTATCTTGATGACTTTCCTTCGAATAAGACCACAGTCTACTACAGATGAGGCGGGAATTCATGTCAAGATATCACGAATTGTCTTTCTTTAAGAAGCACTCTAGCACGCACCTTTAATTGAACGAATTTATCTTGTGATTCTTACGCGCCAACTTTTTGCGCTTACGGCATGATTATTTCATATTCGACGTTTCACTTATTGAGTTTACAAACTTCTCACCAAACGCTGTTATTAAAGGAAAAAGCTTGGCGATAGAAATGCCGAATATTTCCACTGGCCCGGTTTCCAAATATCACTACAGCGGAGACGTAGTATTGAAGAGAAATTTCAACAAGCCAGAGAAGGAGTCGATTATATAATTGTGCCTAAAAATTTACAACAGTCGAGGTTATGTCACACCCATTTATAAACAAACATGAATGACGAAGCATACGATTAAGACGGAAGAGTAAAAAAAAAGAATTATTCTAGAATATACAAGCACATTTCTCTCTACACCGCTCAAATGCGATAGGTCAAAACGCTTTAAGCTTCGATTGACTAAATAAATCGCAGCTAGGACTAGGGAATTTTCCAGAATAAATTATCGATTATTCCATGAGCGCAGAGACATTCTAAGAGAGTAAAATGTCGGAGTTTGCCGCGCTGTGAAAGTAATAATACTCGCTAATTAACACATGAGCGAATTAGTCCATCAAAGTTGAAGGCATACGAATTAATTAGACCCACCAACTGAAACGCTAAGTATGTCATCGGCGAGATGAATGAATAATAATCATTTTCATTAGCAGAGCTCATAAAGACAATAGTTCTGAACATCAATTATTTTTGAGCTGCTTCTTTACAAAACTTCAACTACAAAAAGTGGTTTAATGCCGTGAGGTTTTTCGATTGTATTAAGAAAAACAATGGTCCACATCTGGTGCAAGTTGCCTTTTGTCTATTGGTCCGTCTATGACAGAAAAGTAAAAATGGAGACTATAGCCATGAATATGCGAACACAGACCATGATTTGCATTAAACTCAAACTAGTACCAAAGCGTTTTACGAGGATGCTGCAAATCCAAAACTCTCAGGTGAGATGAATCAAACTTTAGTGTAACTACAGCTCTTAACAGCAACCTTTACATATCTTAGGCATTATGAAGTGGATGATAAATGGAACTAAATCCCGAAAATTTTTCAAAACCTTTTTAATATGTTGTAGACTGGGTAAGTACGACGCTAGTTATCCCTGTTTGTTCTGCTGTAGCTACGAAACTGTCGAAACTAACTTTCCAATTTGTGAAACCAATCTGAGAAAAAATGTCAGGTGGCGGTTATTTGGCACTCTTAATTAAAACAAAACAAGCCAGCCTGTAAAGATGTGCGCAATAAACTCTTAGTTATTAATTAGAGAAGGATCTCTCGTAAATTGGATTCCTGAAGCCTTTTAGATTCCATATAGTGCAAAGAAATCAAAGATCAAATAGCACAAGACAGACATTCATGCGGTGGTCATGTTGTTCGCGTCGTGGTTGTCTGCACAACAGCTTTTGCAGCTATATTTAAGATAACAGGAACAGATAGCTTAGTTTCTATCGTTTTATGTCACTATGACAAGATGTGAAAAGGGAAACGTGTCTCCTCTTTTTATGCGTCAGATAGCTGCTAAACATTTGACGAGCTTAGACAAGCGATCGAACTTACTTACCCAACAGGGTCCACTTAAATTAGCATTAGGTTAGACAGATACATACTTTAACTTTCCATCCGGGGTTTGGAAAAAAATTGATTGGGTTGGTGTACTTTTTCCTTACTCGTAATAAGTTAAAACACCATCACTATTCATGAATTTCGATGGCTGATTTTAAGAATGCGCTGAGGGGTTAAAGTGAAGTGCATTCACAGAAAAAATAATTAAAACAACTCTTAAAATTAAACAATATTTACGTATTAAAATTCAGTTATGGAATTCCTTACAGCCACTCGGAGATTCTATTTTGATTTATGCTTAAATTAAAAATTATAAGATTGGGTTTTTAATACAGCCCTCTTTCCAGTCATGTTTAATGGTTCACCCCGAAATTCTACGAGGATCACGGGCGATAATGTTACTTTACACCTCGTGTTCCTCATTCCAGGGTCATTTACAACGAATTCCAAATTTTAGGTTCACTGAGAGCCTTCGGATGAGGCGTTATTCAAATATCGCGGTACCCAAACCGTTACAGCTTTCGAATTATTGTTCAGTTATTAACACTCAGAGTAGATGACTGCTAACTGCTCGCCAAGTTGGACGTCATGGACAATTAATACATATAATTTCTTTTAAATTTTTCTTTGTACCCGCAAGCAAACTTATACTTATCTCAATGCTCTTCTTTTAGCAAAACAAAAAAACCAAAAACAACAAAAAACAAAATATGTGGGTTCCGCAGGTTCCACGGTCTGCTGATCCACAATTTAGTAACACCCAAGAATATGGAAAAATCCTCACAGATTTTGGAAACCAACCATCAAGATTCAAATTGTGCGGAAGTTTTTATTCAAGCGGTCAGAATTGATACCCGATTCATTTGGTTAAAGAAACAGCCGTCGTCCGTTTTGAATTGTTGTGAGCTAAAACGAAACACTATTTTTTCTGGATAGTGCATTTTACATCGTTTTCATTGTTTTATAATCTAGCTGCACTCTGAATAGCCTGTTTAAAGAATTTTCCGATGGACATTCGCGAATGTCTACCGTATCCTTAAAAAAATTTTACACAAGTTTTGTTCAGCTGGTTGGTAAATTGCGGAGATGCGGCATTTTTTAAAATTTCTCCGTCTCCTCCCTAGGGAAGGTAATAAAAGTCCTGGGTAGATGTTAAAGGGTATGTAGCAAATAAAATACATTAGCAGCGTCTAAATCGAAATCTGATAAACTTTTTCATTGTTTCAAATGTTATTCTTGAGTTAACAATCAATTTATTTATTTTTTCCTTCATTTGTTGGTGGATTTGTCAGGAACAGGTGAGGCAGCTTAATTCCAATTTTATCATTTATGCACCTTAAATTGAACGGGAAAAAAAATAATATCTGACCGATTATGCACATAATTAGTCATAGACTTCCTGTTAGAATTACGTGATTAAAACGTAAGTTGGAGAAAAAAAGAAAAAATTCAAAGAATAACGGCGCTACTACCCTGATCTGCACAATTTCCACTGGTAAAACGAAGCCTAATTCTAATTTTTGCTTTAGTGAGGTAGAGGGTTTTTGATGTCCATCGTTTGTTTAAGGATCGAGGATCGAGGATCGCTTCTATATTCGTGTCAGCATTATCGTTATCGTCAGTAGAAAATTTTTCATTTATTTATTTATTTGCTTCTCATAGAATGCCAAGCAACCTGTTTCAAAAACTCCTCTTACATCTTTTCAACATGGGAAAGAGTTTGGGTTAACAACAGGAATGTCTGCTCCAGTCAGGGAGGCTACTTAGTCTCCATCGAAACTGAAGAAGAATGGCAGTTTATCAATTAAGAGATTCAAAAAGGTGGTACTTGGAATACTAGTGCGTGGCACATTGGTTTAGAGAAGAAAGGCGGGGTTTGGACTTGGGTGAGTGGAGAACAACTAAATATTTCGAAATGGCGATATTTTCAGCCAAATAGTAACGACAAATGGGCGGAAATATCTAAGAGACCTCTTTCATGTTATCTCTACGCCTAGAAGAAATGCCTACATTTGCGAGACGCCCGGAGGTAAGATAACATTCCAACCATAAAGTATGTGATGTGCTGACATTATATACTTGACATTAGAGTCTTGCACTTGTGTCATGAAAATTTCTCTTGCCTCTTAAAAGTAGAAATATAGTTCGCAGAATATACTCAGCTCCTCTGATTTGTACGTGTGAGCGATGAATGAACTTTTAAGCGCGTGTTAGTAGTTGAACATCAAACCCACGAGATTTCCGGGACACATGTTAAAGAAAAATAAATCATTCTAGAATTGTCCCTTTTTGCATCGCCTGCAGCTGGAAAAACAGCGATCGAAATGGCACGTTTCACTACTTTTAACGAGCGCGCTACGATTTGGATAATCTAGCCAACGGAATTTTCCCTTGCCACAAGTTACAAGGCGTGTTCACTGGGGTCAGTGAGTGTATATATGTTGTTTGGAACATAAAAAAACCAAATGGTTTTATTTTCAAGTTTGTGTGTGTGTGTGTGTGTGTGTGTGCGTGCGTGTGTGTGTGTGTGTGTGTGGGGGGGTGCGTATGTGTGTGTGTGCGGGGTGTAGTGGGGTGGGGGTTGTAATGATATTACAGAGTCTTATGGGGGTGATCAGATCCAATTGATCATAATGAACCAAAATCCTCCTGCCCCTACCCCCTCCCCCAGGTGATGAATAATGACCGGCTCCCATTTAATTATTTATTAATATATATATATATTTTTACTCTTTTATTCTATTTATTTATTATTTATTCATTCATTCTTGAATTACTTTTTTTATCCACTAAGGGAGAGTAACAGAAGGAATTATTTTACCTGACATATCTGGGGTCAGTTCTAATCAACCTTTGCCTTGCATTCATTTAGATGAGGTTCGGTATCCTGCTTTACCGTGAAGTGAGAAAGAAGTGGTTCCCATCTGAGAGAAGGGTAAGTCATTTGTGGGGAACACGACACACAGCAGTTCAACATCCGGCATGTGCGAGGGGATCAATTCTGGCTAGCCGTGCGCCAATTTCCGCCTTAAAGGATAATATAAGAAACCACCACTCTCTCGCAAAGTATGCGAAAGAAAATTGAAACGTTCCTAGAGATCTGAAAAAGGAAACAGGGTACATAACGATAATGTATATCAATGAGTTGAAAAGATGTATCGCCCAGAGAAAAACTCGTTTGAATGGTTCAATACTATATCGTCATTGTCTTAACAACAGCTTCTACCTTTCAGAGCCATACGACAAGTCCAAGTAAAAAAAACCAAACATTCTGAAACGCGGGATTGGTTTTAGCTTTGAATCTGATTGGTTGAAAGAATAGTGCAATTTTTCTGGACCAGTCAAAGAGCGAAGTAAAGCATAAACAAAGCGATAATGGTTACTTTCGACATTTACAAGATAAGTGTTTTTATGGCGCGATATTTCGTCGATCACTCGCGATTTTCGTGATAATCGTCTCACAGTTTTGTACGCTGGCTATAAAAAGCTGTCCAAGGATGGAGATTGGGAGGAGTTACTGCTTGCTCCCTCTCTGTACTTCATAAATTGTCTGGAACCATCCTCAGATAAGGGTAACTGTGGTTAAAGTTTGTGTGGAAGCTTTTACTGCTGACAAAATATCATCAGCTTTTCTTTTCCAGGGTGGCGACGAAGTCCGCGGTACGCGTTTGGCCAGAGAAACGAAGATCGCTCACACGACGGAAGTCCTGCATCCAGGATCAATTTCGTAAGCGGTTAAAATTAATAATCTAGCAGGGTTGGATACCAAACCCTGACAATATACTACATGAAAATTTTTTCAGATAAATTGTTGTAAAATGGGTTTTTCCCACGGTAAGATTATTCGCACGAGATCTCTAGCACCTGACAGCTTATGAGGGCAAAGCCTGAATCGAAAATCAAGCACAGAATTTTCAGGAAAATAACAGTATTCTCTCAGTAGAAATCAGCCGAGCATTAATAACTTAACCGCAAGACATGTCCCTTTATTTTATAATCTGTACATAGGCTATTCACGTTACGCACTGTATATCACTAATTAGTATTGAATATCAGTCTCGGATCAAATATGTCACTGTTGACGAGTTGACCAATGGTATTGGCGAGCTGACATGTCGGAGAAGTGACCGGGTACAGAATACATCTATCAGCGTCATGATAGAGAGTTAGTTTTTTTTAAGGGATTAGCCTGACACTATACGGTTGTAAACAAAGAGGATAAAAACACAAGCTTATCTTGTTACTAAGTTTTCTATGATTTGTTGGTTTATTCTTAACCGATAAGATTTGTTGCTTGTGGTTTTCTCTGCGTTATGATTGATTCAGACATCGCACTCGTAACTGCTACGCCTTGTAGAATAACTTAGATACTACGCCCTGATTAGTTAAAACCCTACCGTTTATTGTACTGGTTAAGCCATCTGCTTTGTTCTAAGTTATACTGTAAAAGCAACAGACCTCAATTTTTAAAGGTTTACCAGCGTGAAAACCCACTTGGGATGTTAAAAGAAAGCGGGAAAAATTTGTTAATAAAGAGCCTGAGGTGAGTGATTTACAAACTTTTGTCGTGTTCTCCCAACAACTCAAACAGGTTACTATGCCGGTACACCGGTAGAAAGTTCGGTCTGTTGCTCAAATATTGCTAAATAGTGAAGGATTAACAAAGCCAATCAGACTGCAGAATTTTTGACTAAAAGCTTTTACATTTATACTTGAATCTTTCAATTCACTCATTACTCTTTATGATTGGTCTGGAAAGCGCTCCAATCAGTCTTGATTCCTTTGGCCTACGTGTAACGCTGTCATGTTTGGTTGAAAAGAACGTGTACGTAAAGAAAAGAGCTGTCATTGATCACCAACGATAACATAAACGTGGGATTGATGCATACATCGGTGATGAATGATTTAAGCCATATGTCCATATGTGACGGTGACATATTTCTTTCGTCGTCGCCTAAGCTCGTTCAGATGATCATGATTTTCTAATTACTCAGGATCGGTGGTATAATTTCTTTTTGTTTTGCTTCAAACAGGGGGAATATTGTTGGATTAAACTGGTTTTCAAGGCTGCCTCGTCGTTTCTACAAACAACGGAAATGTAAAGATGTTTTGCCGCGCCATGTCTTTGAGCAACGATCAGGAACCATTTGAATAAGGAGATGATTTAAATGACACCCAGTCGTTTGTTGTTAAAATTTGTTTTAACTTTGCCTGAATTTCACTTTTAGATCTCAAATTTTCGATGCAATTCATTGGTTGGCGCTTTAACGATCTTTCAGGTGAGTTAGATAATTTTATTATACTATTGTACATTTGCTTTCGCTGTTGGTAATACTGTGATGGCAGAATGACTGATTGACCGACTGACTGTGCGAATTGCTTACGGAGTGAATCACGCTCCATGGTCATCGTCACCGTGGTCATTAGTTTATCACGCTCATTACTGTTTTTGTGCTCGATTTCTTTTCTCATACATACCTACATACATAAGTGCATTTTATGTATTACTTTCGATACAGATTTAAAGTTTCCAGCCCACAGGTAGCTCGAGTGCTATAATCTAGGGGAGAGAAGCAATGCAAAAGTGTAAGAAGATCGTAAAGATTTCCTCGCTCGAAGTTTGACAATTTCAAAAGGGCTAAATTCTGTTATAATTGATCCTTTAAGAGGAAGAAATCCTTCGGACTTACCGTAACCATCTTTACCCAGATTTTTCATTTGATCAGTGAACTCTAGAAAAACGGGGTGAATTCTATGAAATTCATCCTTTAAGTGGATTATATCCTACCGACTTGCCGTAGCTATCTTTACCCCGATTTTCGATTTGATCCTTGTGTAAATTTGTCATAAACGGGGAAGATTATGACAAATCCATCCACAAGTGCAATGTATCCTTCAGTGATTTAGAAACTGTACTAAAAAAGAGATGTGTTTAGGTGATGGGATAGAAAACGAGCATGGCTCAGGGGATAGTGTATATTCGTGAACGGCTGCCGTAATGGCTTTCATGTGATGTACGTGCTCATAAGTTTCACGTGAGGAATTTGGTTTTCAAAGATCATTGTCTTTCAGATCACTGAGCTTGAAGTGCTCTGTGGAATAACAAAAGAGCGCTCTAGATTTGTGACAGTATAAAATATGCAGCAAGGTGTAACAACTATAATCAGCGGAACCGCAATAAAATCACAATCTACTACTTTAACATTTTTAACGGAGGGCTCAGTGCGATACAGCAAAAACCCACAGTATTCCAAATAAATAACTGAAGGCCAAACTTCTCTGACTGAAGGAAGACCTCGTGACGCAGACAAATAATCACAACTTTGACCTCTCAGTCGATCTCACCTCTAGCAGATCAGGATGAAGCGTCAAAAAATATATAATTTTGCGTCGACGAATCATAATCTATGATCTTCAACTATTAAAGAAAATAAATCAATTATGATATGGCACCACATTGAGCTTTTGTCTTAGCTTGTGGGTAAAATGTTGTCATTGGAGTCGCAAGTCGAGCAGTGAAGAGTGTAAATAAAGCAAGACTGCAGGGAAGTAATGTGTGTGAGAGAAAGGCCAATGATCTGGTTAGCAATGACCATGTAGATAGCAAATTTTCCTGAAATCAGCAAGAAGTTGTTCATCCGCTGTTACTGGAAAATACTGGTCAAATTTTCCACTTATCCCGACCCCCTTGAATGAGTACTTTTGCTTAAAGACAGAACTACAACGGAGTCTCTTAACCAGTCCCAAGCCGCGTGTTGCTCGATAGATCACAAGATATGATTGGGCACTGTATCACATTACGTCAGAGGATATATCTATAATGAGGGGGCATAAGTACAACGGTACAACCTCCCTCCTATTTTCAACCCGACCCAAACCTCCCTCTTGTTTTTTACCCGACCCAAATTTCGACGCGACATAAACCTCACTCCTGTTTTCGACCCGACCCAAACCTCTTTCCTGTTTTCGACGCGAGTCAAACCTCCTTCCCGTTCTCTACCCGACCCAAACCTTCCTGAAACAGACCAACAAGAGAGGGAAACAAACCAGTAGACGCACCAACCAAAAAGAAAAATATACAATCCTAACTCAGGGCTTCAAACAGCCGCTAATAAGACAATTAAACAGGAAAAACTATTACGAACGACAGATGAGTAAATAAACTTGGTTAGGTGATAAATTTTGATGATAATTTTTTCTTTTTTTTAATTTTCTGTGTAGGCGGGATAGAAGCAGGACTTGTCTTGTCTGCTGTCAGTTCTCTTTTGATGTTGCTCCACTTCATGAAATGCCATCGGTGTATATGTCGTATGGTTATTGTGATCGTTGCGGGCGTACTGCGTAAAAGGCGGGAAAACACAAGTGATCAAATCACGATTCGTTCAAGTTTTGAATATGATTGGTTGAGAAGGTGACGCGAGCTTTCTGGACCAATCACACGGCGAAGTTAAGCAAAATCACAGCAATCATCGATTACTTTCGACACTCAATTGAAAAATACTCTTCTACATGTAGGATGCAACTCTAAAGATTGTTTAAGCATCAAAACAAGATACAGTAACATATTTGCAGGATCAGGATTTCGTGGCTAAGCTGGTTTCATTATTATAATCATAATTTCATAATTATTGTGAGACTTGAAGGCTTTTCGAAAGACGCAATCTAGTACTCATGGAATGTTTTTTTTACAGAGCCATTTTGGCCTCAGCTATTTTTCTGATGTTGTTCCGGTTGTTTCTAACACATTTCGTCTTTCGTGACTCGACTTATCCAAACATCACTGTCACAATTGATAACAGGTATTGTTGTACATCAGTCTGATGTCTAGTTTCTTTCTCAAATTTTGTTACGACTACAGACCGAACTGGACTCCGCTCTATTTGGCTGCTGATGACCAATGGCGCAGCAAATTTTATTATTGTGTTAATTGTATACGTTATATGCTATTGTATGTTTAGTGGTCAACTCACGCCTCGCCGAGAGAACGTTCAATACAAAGCTGCGATAGATTAATTGAACGTCGACGCAAAAACTCGCCGACAGAGACGTCTCTAACAGGAAGATTTTTGGCATGTATCTACATTCTTATGGTTGTTTGGGTGTTTATTGTTGTTATTAATTTTGTTGTGGTGGTGATGGGTGTTGTGGGTTTTGTTGCTGTGATGGTTATTGTTGTTGCTGTAGTTGTGGTTGTTGGTTTGTTGCGTGTTGTACTGGTTGCATCCAGGTTAATTAGTAATTCTCCTAGATTCACATCTTGCTTATGGGTCACTTAGCTTAAAATATTCAGCCCGTATCGTGAACACTTTGTTTTTGGTCTCTTTCTCTCTCTTATAGGCGGCTATTCTCCATCATGTCGTACTATTTCTTCTTCTGCAACATAATTCCTGGACTTCTCTCTGCTTCTATGCGAATTCTAAAGGGCATGCTTTTAGGAGTGATTTTCATCTCTCGTATAGATCGAACATCACTGGTGCAGGGTTTCCAGGCTTGGGACAAAGGTACGTAGCACGCACCCAGTACAAGCAATTTATAAGTGGCAGAGGCTATGTGAAGTGAGATATATAGCATTCAGACCTATTCTGCTGCCAAGTTGCTAACTATTTCCTAAGACAGCTTTTAACCAATTAATTAATGTCTTTAAGACTTCAGGGACGAAAGGAAGGTCGAGCAGAAATTCTTTAGTGACAAGATCCAACAAATTGCCCAGAACGCAGCAAACGGTAGTGGCTTCGTAGCGATTCGTAATAGCTTCACGTCTAATTGTTCGAGAGCGTTGCACGAGATTTATAGAGTTCTCATTATGCTAACTAGAGCATAACCTATGGGATCCTTGACAACCTTCGGCTCTCACTTCAAAGTTTCTTAATTTTCTTTCTAGCTTTTGTCGCATACCTTGGTTTTGTGACTGTGCTGGTTGCCCACAGACAACCCGTGATGCTGGTGTTCTGTCAGTTGCTTATTGACAGAGAAAAAGATCATCAGCTCCTGGAAGAGTGTAAGTAAACTGTCTCCAGAATCACGACTCGGCTGGGATGATGCATTCCTAGGATTTTGATTTGCTTGATTGATAATCCGACAGATGAGCGTGCGCACGAATGGGCGGACAGACGAATGGGCAACTGTAGCTTAGAGACAATTGGCACGTTTGTTTCCCTGATAAGATCAAAACACAGCACTGTATATGCACTTGCAACCGGCACTCAGCAACCAATCAGAATACTAGAAATGATCTTTTCACGGAGGACAAGAAATACATAATTTTCTTTTGTTAAGCGTCGTTATTAGTGTGAAATCCTGGAAAATTAGGCAGAAAACGTACCCCATTCCCCAAGTCAGATTTGATAAAAAATGGGTAACGTTGAGAAGAAACTTACGATGCGAGCTATGTTCGGTTGGTTACTATTCATTTCGTATCCATTCTGTGGTCACGCGGGAATATTGAAAGTTAGCCTTTCTTTTTTGCCAGTTTGCACAGTTTTTTGAGCAACTAAGACGTATCTCACCGACAGTTACTTTTCAAGCCGACCTTTAAAAAAGTGATTGCATTCTGGGTGATATAGAACAGTTTCAAAGCTTTTCATTAGGAGAAAAAGAAACATCCCTACGTGTGTAACCTTTTTTTCACCTTGAGTCTAAAATGCTTAAGTATTCCGTTCTAAACGTTAAAATTAGTTTTCAAGTACCGTGTTTCAAGGCATCTATTTTGTCGCCGGATCTCCGACAGAGCCTGTATATTGTAGGTTTGGCATCGAGGCAGGACGCTCTGAAACTTTGTAATATTTGTTTTAAATGACTTTTCGTTGCCATTCCAGAACAATAGTGAAGGAACAAAAGACATTTAGTCTCCCTTCTTACTCAAAGTACGAAAGAAATTTCTCTCTTTTGGCCTATTTTCTCTATTGCTATGATTCCTTTGTTGTCATGAACTAATTTTTTGAAGGTTAATTAACTTGAAATACTCGACAAAGTCCCTCCAGATCTCGTCCAAACCTTTCAAACGCAGCTTATATTGCCGTTCCTCTCTTTTTGTCTTTCAGGCCCCGTCAGCCGCGCATGTCTCAAAAGGCTGTCAACTGCTGGTTCCTGGCCGTGACTCTCCTACGCAACCCATCTTTTATCAAGTACCGCCACTAAGACCGCCATTTAACGGCATCTGTTGTGACTTTTGAAAGCGTCAACTTTGACGTTCCAGTGTAAAACTTTGAGACTAACTCAGAAGGAAGCACACTGTTCTTTCTTAGTGGTTCCATTTTCCGGAGATCTGCTATAGCTTGGGGTAAAGGTCTCCCTCGTTTGTTACCACAGTATAATACAGTCTGTATCTGGGTGTTGTTGTTGTTGTAGTTGTTGTTGTCGTAGTTGTGGTTTTTGTTTTTTTGTATTTTAAATTTTTTTGAGTCAAAATGTAACTCCCCTAATGAAAGCTACTCTAAATTCTGGGCTAAACTTTATTAAACACGTAGATTGTGGTAGAGAAATGAGCAAGGAAGCACACAAAGTACTATTGAAAAACAATTTAAAATTGTGGATTTTTATTGCTGGCTTCGGAAATGGGAATTATATTATCTGGCAAACATGGAGAGGCAAATGGTAACAACCCGAACAGGCCGATGGGACTAAGTCAAGGATGACCAAGGATGAAAAGCGGTGAAAGTGACAGAGCTTAACAGGAAAAAAAAAATTCGCGAATTTAACAGCCAACCGCTTAATACAGGTTCGACTATTCATTCCGAATAAGCCAATCAGCCGACGTGAAGAGCTCTATTCACCAATGTGGTATATGCTAAAAAACCACTATAAGTGTAAATGTTTCTTTTCAAGCTAGAGTTGGAAAGTCGATTCCCGAGTTGATACACGCGCAGGCGATAATCACCAAACCAACAGCCCACGCAAAAAGCACTATTCACCTGTGTGGTATATACTCAAAACCGCTGTGAGATGGGTAGATGGAGAAGGGCTATTGTGGATTTTTATTGCTGGCTTCGGAAATGGGAATTATTTTATCTGGCAAACATGGAAAGGCAAATGGTAACATTTGCAATTTAAGATGAGTTTTTTTGTGAGTCTATTTCTCTGTAAACGATAATGGGTTCTAAATATTGATTAATCCTCTTTGGTACATTTGAATTTGATGGGTTTTTTTTTTAAAGATAATATATCAGGTATTGGAAAGTAATACATACAAAAAGAGCAAGCGGTTTATGTTAGGCTTAAAGCCAAGTATATAGGAAGGAAAAAAAGAGAAAAATAATAGATAAATATTGCGGTTTGCTTAGGCGTTTTAAGCGGAAGTTTTTTGGTTTTTATTTTTCGTTTGTTTGTTTGTTTGGTTTTTGTTGTTGTCGTTGTTTTTTTCCTTTAACTATTATGAAAGTAAGAAAAGTAAAAATTGGCGCACGATACCAAATAATGTTGTGAATTATTGAGGTCCGTGATTAGGGGAAAGACTTGGGAAGGATGGTGTGGGTTTGGAACTGAGGAGCAAAGAACTAGCGGCAAGAAAGAATACGTAGTTGACAGACAGCTGTGAGCATTAACCACACGAGTGTTTTGGCGAAGGCCGATTTCTTTCACACTTGCGAATGTATTCATATACAATTAGCGAACTCCAACGTCGTGGAGACCTCTGATCTTTCTCGAAAAAAACTTAGCGGAAGTGGAAAGTGAGGAGGAAGTGAAATATTGGATTGGTGGGACCACTGACGAAACCTGATTTCATTCAATTTTGTTTGCTCGTTTTTATCCGCGCGGGGATCCCGGTTGAATTCCCGCTGGCTCCCTGGTACAAATCTCCTCACCGGCATCCCGAGAGCGATCCCGACAGGTGTCCCGTGGGAATCTCGGCGTGAACTTGCGAAAATACCAGCGTACACTCCAGAGGGTAATGACATTAAGGAACTCGTCTTTTTTGTCTCATAACTAACCATTTAATTCTTTCACAAATTCACGAGGACGGCACAATCGAGCAACCGCTTTTAACCCGTAACTGAGTGTTATAACAGAGTGTTATCATCGTTTAATACAGGTCACCAAGAAAAGACAAGAAAACAACATTTTGTACCATAATTTATCATTTCTCTTTCAAGTGAAGCTTATTTTAAAAAATGGCTCAAAAATGTATCGAATAACATCAACAAAACGATGATGCAGCGTAAAAACAGAACGATTAATAAGAATTCTAACGGCCAGACCTCTTGGTAATTACTAAGGAAATGATTTGCGTAATTTTCTTATGTATTATTTGTTAGATACAAACAGTCCTGAGAAGAAAGATAATCTGCAATGCGTTGAGGATATTTGAACTCTAAATACTAACATTGATTTTAGGAGACAAACATGGAATAAATTTTACTTCAGAGACAATTCGTAGTTTTATTCGAGTGATTCCGCCCTAAGTGACCGTTCCATACAACAGGCCGATGGGACTCAGTCAAGGATGACCACAACCGCTTAATAGAGACCACCGCTAAAAAGTGGTGAAAGTCACAATGCATAAGAGGAAAAAATTCGGGAATTTTACAACCGACCTCTTAATACAGGTTCGACTATTAATTCTGAATTAGCCAATCAGCCCACGCGAAGAGCTCTGTTGTGGTATATACTAAAAACCGCTGTAGGGTGGATAGACGGAGTTGAGTTATGTAGCACGAGGAGAAAATTTAAGAAGAAGAAAGAAGCCTAAGTCTATCAATTTCTCAGGGAGATTCTTATCTTTACCTTCTGAAATCGTAGCTCTAAGCTCTCTCATGAATCCGTCCGGAGATGCTACTCATGAAACCACGTAGCTGTTTACACTCCCAACCCGGGGGGATAAACGGACCATCGACTCATCCTTCCCCCTTCCCATGGATCTTTTTTTTTTTTTAAATGATTGTAATATATGCTATCGTCAGTAGAGATGTTCTGCTGAAACATTTACGTTGTCGCAGTTTTTTTAGATCTCCCAGTTTAATCCTCGCCTCCAGGATTTTTCCACGGCTTGTTTTTCCCTAAAAGGTCTAATTCCGAATTCGAATTGAAAATGCCACCCTCTTAAACCGTTTTCATTTCACATCTTGCATATTTCTCAGTCGAGGGTCTCCATAGGGTTAACCGTTAGCCGTAAATCGGTCAAAAAACTAGCTGTTAGGCGTAAAAATTGACAGATTTTAACCCTTAGTTACAGCAAAAATTAACCTTAGAAATCTTTCCTTCCTACAAAGTGTTAATTTGTGTTATTTTGAGTTAACCGCAGCAGAAAAATGGCCAAAATTTAAACCGTTAGCCGCAAGAAGTTCTCCTCGGTCGACCCTCTTCAGTTCTAAGTAAGTTAAGCTGTTTTAGTTAAGTTTACAACCGTGGAAAAAAAAATTCATCAATATTTTCTACACTCGAGGAACCACACCGACCTAGGGTACCCATGATGAGGACTCTTTCTATAAATGGAGTAAAGCATCATCTCCCAAAGTGAAAGGTAATTTCTTTTTCCTTGCCTCTTCAAAGATATATGACAAAACATCATGTCGCTTTACATGCTTACAGAAGCGCGTCGCGTGACATCCTAAGGAACGGCTGCCAATGAAACTAGTAGTAATAAAATCTGAAAAAAAATCGAGGTCTTTATCTTATTTAATAACTCTATCCAAAGCGATGGGCAATAGTTGAGCGAACTAGACACAGGTGCGCTCACTACTTCAAACGACAAGATGTAACAAAACATCATATCTGTCGCATAACGTGCTAAAGAAGTGCGTCGGGATGGATATTAGCAGTTATAGAGTCAGAAAACATCGAAGTTTATCTCTCATTCTGTAAACTAATTCAAAGAAATGAGCAAAATTTTTCTTCCCTTTGTCATTGATTTCCCCTTCCATTCTAACAAAAAACCAAGCGACTTGTTTCATTGTTTGACATTTAAAAGTTAGTTTATTGTACTTAGATAATAAGTAAACAATCTAATCGGAGAAACTAAATGAAATCATTTGGCTCCAACTTTCTAGCTCGTTCTGAGCTTCTTTTAATGCTGTGTACGCCGGTAACTAAAATTAAGATAAAACTTCTCGTTTTGCCTTCGGACGATTAGTTTAAAAAATATACTTAAAATGCATCGATCGTCTTGTAAAAAAGAACACAATTTATCGCATTCAAAATTAAAGGAGAAATCTCAGAAAATTAACTAATACCAAGACTAAATCCTTGCCATTACGGCCAAAATCTGTCATTTTAGGTCCAGATAAACCAAATTCTGATCAGCAGAAACTAACTTTAAGTACCAATTACTGGGTACAAATCATCGAAAAGTTACTCACAATTCCCATCCGACATAAACTAAGATAATCGAGCAATCGAACAACTGATTATTTTCCAATTTCCATGGAAATTCTCCACACACGCACATGGCTGTAACAGCTTTACATCACTCATGAGAAAAAAACCGATTGAGTAAAAGTCTAAAACACTCTGGAAACGTTTTCAAGACTTTTCAACTTCGACGCCAATGCAACGCCCAAATCCGCTTAGTAGGTAATACATAGATTAAAAATTAACTTTTGTATAGATACTCATGATAATTTCAAGACATTATGTGAAAAAAACCAGTAGTTTCAGCTGAACATAAAAGATCAAGCTCTTAAGAGCAGTTCAGACAAGGAAAAAGTCAACTTTTGAATCAATGAAAATCCGTTCTCTTGTTAAACTTGACTTTAGTCGCCTTTTGGTTCTTCCTGCTTTGAAAAGAAGACTCTTGACAAATATTTAATCGGTAGCTTACTGGTTTATGGTCCAAATATCAGCGTTTGCGGGTATTCTAAAACTCCTTGGGGCTCCAATGCTCACTGCCTTAACTGAAAAATAAAAGAATCTAAGTTTAGGAAGGATAGTTGAGTTGCCATAAAATATTTCATAGCACATGAAACGATACATTGCACAAAAGGATTGTTTTAAAAGAAATTTGCTTTTTTACTCCTATCAGGTTTCCTAAAAAGAATGTCATCATCGTAAACGTGTCCTCTTGATTTTACTGCATCTCAACTTGCCGGAGCAAAAACTAAATATCGTAACCCAACTGAAAGGAAAATAACAAGCAAGTATCATTGCTCATAGATAAGCTATAATTACGATTTAAGGTAACTTTGTATTAAATAGAATGTATAAACAGAATATTTACTTGTTTCGGCTTCAAATATCCTTGACATCCAGGTTGACATCATCACCAATGAGTACAAATGGTGCCCAGTAAATCACCTCCTTGAACTCTTCAATTTCTCTCATACACTTCATGGCCTGATTGAGAGCTTCACTTGCTTTCTTGCCTTTGGCAAGTGCATCGTAGAAGAAACTCATGAACTCCAGGGTTCCCTCGTCGCCAATCGCCCACAAGGTTACTACAACAGATCTAGCACCGGCACCCAAAAGTGCACGCGCCATGCCCACCACACCCTCTGCCATGACTTCCCCACGAGCAGTGTGACAGCAGCTAAGTACAACCAGACGAGCTCGCAACCCAGCTTCTATGACATCTTTCATCGTCAGTAGATAGTCTTCCTCATGCGGCTGAGGGTTTACTCTTGTGGTGTTTGGCGCTAGGATAACTTCTCCAGTTTCCATTTTACCGTGTGCTGCTATGTGAACTAAGGCCACTGATGATATTCGTTTTAAAACTTCATGTTTTGTTGCCATTTCTCCAGTGAGGGGGGGAACATTGAGGATACGTCTGATCATTTCCACTTCTTCCCTTGCTCCTGGAAGTTGTTCCAAACGTCTTCCCTGATAGATGATATCTTTGAAACATGGGTCGCCGACAAGCAATGCACCAGTCTTGATGTGAAAGTCAGCTGGACAATCATGAATTAGTTGCAACGTCGTCAGAGAGGGAAGCACACGAATTGTGCAAGAATCACTCAGATATGATGACTTGGAGTCCAGCAACGCTGCATAAGGTACAAGGCAAAATGGCCCCTCAGGAACGAATGTTATCTCGTTGCCTTCGATCAGGTCAGCAATAGGAGCAACGATAATGTCATGCAGCTTCTTTAAAGCACTTGATTGGGAGTGCCTCACATCAACTCGGATCACATCATTGGCCTTTTCCTCTTCTGTCGGCGAATCAGGAGGAAGATTTTCGATTTTAACAGTATCTCTTTCACGGATCTCCTTCAGAGTAGTTTCGTTCAGCAGCTGGATGAAACGTTCCAATTCATCCTCAAACTTATAATCGTTGACGTGTACCTTTTTCATCTGGATGTTATCTTCACTGAGGCAAACCCAGAAGTAAACGCATGGTCCATTAATAGCTATGAAAACTGTGCTCAATGTAACGCACCTCAGAGAAATGTGGGATGCGCCTTCCGTTAAAGAATCTCCAGGCTGATATTTTGTGGTCATGAGATCTCTCAGAGCTTGAGCACGTCCTTTCTCTGTGGCAAGAAGAGCCTTTAGAGCTTGACCTCGTTTGAGATTTATACGCCACAAACCTTTGTATGCTATTTGGTAAAGATTACGATAAGTAATCTTCCACTGATCGTTGAGTTGAAGACTGGCCCTGATATCATCATACAATTCTACACTTGAGTAATAATAGTCAAAGGCCATCATGAGATTTCCTTGGCACTCAAAATGGTTTCCAAGGGAACAGAGTGAGCACGCCACTCCAGGCTTGTCTCCCACTTCTTTAGCAACTTCTAGACATTGTTGATGGTACTTGATGGCTGTTTTGAACTCTCCTAGACTGCGATAAGCGTTGCCGAGATTGCCATAACTTTTTCCCTCTACGGCCTTGTCTCCCACTTCTTGAGCGATTTCTAGAGTGCCTTGATAGTAATCCATTGCTGTTTTGAACTGTCGTAGAACTTGATAATCGTTGCCGAGATTGCAATAACTTGCTCCCTCTCCGGCCTTGTCTCCCACTTCTTTAGCAATTTCTAAACATTGTTGATGGTACTCGATGGCTGTTTTGAACTTTCTTAGCCTGCAATAAGCGTTGCCGAGATTGCCATAACTTTTTCCCTCTCCGGCCTTGTCTCCCACTTCTTTAGCAATTTCTAGATCACGTTGATGGTACTTGATGGCTGTTTTGAACTCTCCTAGACTGTCATAAGCGTTGCCGAGATTGCCATAACTTGCTCCCTCTCCGGCCTTGTCTCCCACTTCTTTAGCAATTTCTAGATGACGTTGATGGTACTTGATAACTGTTTTGAACTCTCCTAGACCTTGATAAGCGTTACCGAGACTGCCATAACTTCTTCCCTCTCCGGCCTTGTCTCTCACTTCTTTAGCAATTTCTAGACATTGTTGATGGTACTTGATGGCTGTTGTGAACTCTCCTAGACTGTCATAAGCGTTACCGATACTGCCATAACTTGCTCCCTCTCCGGCCTTGTCTCCCACTTCTTTAGCAATTTCTAGATGACGTTGATGGTACTTGATGGCTGTTTTGAACTCTCCTAGACCTTGATAAGCGTTGCCGAGATTGCCATAACTTTTTCCCTCTCCGGCCTTGTCTCCCACTTCTTTAGCAATTTCTAGACATTGTTGATGGTACTTGATGGCTGTTTTGAACTCTCCTAGACCTTAATAAGCGTTGCCGAGATTGCCATAACTTTTTCCCTCTCCGGCCTTGTCTCCCACTTCTTTAGCAATTTCTAGATGACGTTGATGGTACTTGATGGCTGTTTTGAACTCTCCTAGACCTTGATAAGCGTTGCCGAGATTGCAATAACTTTTTCCCTCTCCGGCCTTGTCTCCCACTTCTTTAGCAATTTCTAGATCACCTTGATGGTACTTGATGGCTGTTTTGAACTCTCCTAGACTGTCATAAGCGATGCCGAGATTGCCATAACTTCTTCCCTCTCCGGCCTTGTCTCCCACTTCTTTAGCAATTTCTAGATGACGTTGATGGTACTTGATGGCTGTTTTGAACTCTCCTAGACCTTGATAAGCGTTGCCGAGATTGCAATAACTTTTTCCCTCTCCGGCCTTGTCTCCCACTTCTTTAGCAATTTCTAGATGACGTTGATGGTACTTGATGGCTGTTTTGAACTCTCCTAGCCTTTCATAAGCGTTGCCGAGATTGCCATAACTTGCTCCCTCTCCGGCCTTGTCTCCCACTTCTTTAGCAATTTCTAGATGACGTTGATGGTACTTGATGGCTGTTTTGAACTCTCCTAGACCTTGATAAGCGTTGCCGAGATTGCCATAACTTTTTCCCTCTACGGCCTTGTCTCCCACTTCTTTAGCAATTTCTAGATGACGTTGATGGTACTTGATGGCTGTTTTGAACTCTCCTAGACTGTCATAAGCGTTGCCGAGATTGCCATAACTTGCTCCCTCTCCGGCCTTGTCTCCCACTTCTTTAGCAATTTCTAGATGACGTTGATGGTACTTGATGGCTGTTTTGAACTCTCCTAGACCTTGATAAGCGTTGCCGAGATTGCCATAACTTCTTCCCTCTCCGGCCTTGTCTCCCACTTCTTTAGCAATTTCTAGATGACGTTGATGGTACTTGATGGCTGTTTTGAACTCTCCTAGACTGCGATAAGCGTTGCCGAGATTGCAATAACTTTTTCCCTCTCCGGCCTTGTCTCCCACTTCTTTAGCAATTTCTAGATGACGTTGATGGTACTTGATGGCTGTTTTGAACTCTCCTAGACTGCGATAAGCGTTGCCGAGATTGCAATAACTTTTTCCCTCTACGGCCTTGTCTCCCACTTCTTTAGCAATTTCTAGATGACGTTGATGGTACTTGATGGCTGTTTTGAACTCTCCTAGACCTTGATAAGCGTTGCCGAGATTGCAATAACTTGCTCCCTCTCCGGCCTTGTCTCCCACTTCTTTAGCAATTTCTAGATGACGTTGATGGTACTTGATGGCTGTTTTGAACTCTCCTAGACCTTGATAAGCGTTGCCGAGATTGCCATAACTTCTTCCCTCTCCGGCCTTGTCTCCCACTTCTTTAGCAATTTCTAGATGACGTTGATGGTACTTGATGGCTGTTTTGAACTCTCCTAGACTGCGATAAGCGTTGCCGAGATTGCAATAACTTTTTCCCTCTCCGGCCTTGTCTCCCACTTCTTTAGCAATTTCTAGACATTGCTGATGGTACCTGATGGCTGTTTTGAACTCTCCTAGACTGTCATAAGCGTTGCCGAGATTTCTATAACTTGCTCCCTCTCCGGCCTTGTCTCCCACTTCTTTAGCAATTTCTAGATGACGTTGATGGTACTTGATGGCTGTTTTGAACTCTCCTAGACCTTGATAAGCGTTGCCGAGATTACCATAACTTGCTCCCTCTCTGGCCTTGTCTTCCACTTCTTTAGCAATTTCTAGATGAAGTTGATGGTACTCGATTGCTGTATCGAACTCTGCAGCATTATGGTAAGTACATCCGAGACTAGCATAAGTGTTTGCTTTGACCTTTAGTTCAGTATTCGATTTCCTTTTTAATTGAAGCAGACGTTCGTTATTGTTGTCAATCTTAAAACGTGTCAAGGGTAACTATATCATGAGCGGATCTGCGAACATACAATGGAAATATGTTTTAAAAATAATGAGTGTTGGATAAAACCTTAAAATTGGAATGATAATTCGAGTGTGGTTTTCTTGAAGAGATTTGATTTCAAGTTATTCGAGAGTGTTAGCTAGTTCTGAAGCGCGTTTATTAATTTAGATTCGGTCGAAATGGTGATGCTCGTCTCAAGACAAAAACGAGGGGCATTTAGCAGAAACTCTGGGAATTAGTTAATATGGCCTCTTCTTTTAAGTAAAGTTTCGTCGAACAATCGAAAGAACTCCTTAATAATATTTTAGCTTCTTTAAACTGCTCAGTGCAGTATAAGAGAACATGGCTTGCATTATGTGTAGAAGAATCTGCCTGGAACGTATTTTTTTATTCTTGAAATATTATTCGCATTGCATCTCGTATCACGCTGGAAACATTCGTTAAAGGATACGGTCAATCCCATATGCAACCAGCTCCTTGCTTCTTTATACCAGCAAAGTTCGACACAAGCTCTGGCTCCTGAAAAGGAGAGAATAACTGGTGGTGCGAGGTAATTTATCACTGTTAAGGTATAAACGTATTGATAAAATGGACTTAATTTTTCATTTAGCTGGGAACAAAAATTGTGATAATGAAGGAAATTTGAACTTGTGGAAGAACTCAAAATGAACAATAAGGAACTAATACAAAGCGGCTACCAATTAAGCTTCAATTTATGATGATAACGACGAATTTATCTCGCGCATTCTTTCTTTTAATGTGCTGTTATGCACTTTTCAGCATTTTTCGGGGAAGTTTTCGGGAAGACTGCATTGAGCAGTTTAACTCTTGATAGGGAATCTTTCAGGTGCTTCTTTTTCGGGTTTTGTAACGTCCCCTGCTAATAGTTACAGAGAAGATTTAGGAAACGGGGCTCACAGTTTTCCGTCCATATCCGTGACAAGAATATCAAACCATTTGCAGATGTCACAGCTTAGGCGGCAGCACATTGCCCTCAGATATTTTAAGACTCAGGGTGATGGTCCGGTCCAAGGCTTGAACCCTCGACCTCCGGCGCTCTACAACGTGAACTAACCAGGCAGCGGTATTTGAGAGCTTATTGACATTTTCTTATGCTTTATATCCACATAACAGACATTGACACACCAGATACAATTGACACTTGGAGTGCAGTTACCTGCCACAAACCACACAATCCTCTTTTGACGAAATCAGAGAATAAAATGTTGATGGCTTATGTCTGAAAAACCCACCTTTCTTAATAGCTTTGATGAAAGTGGGTTCCAATTGAACAGCAACTGTTGCATCATCCAGACATTCCATGTAGTTTGCTATGAGATTCAGGAAATGAGGTTTAAAAAAGTTTCATCCAATGAAATTGCAGCAAAGAAGCCTGAAAAATTACAATTGCTTAAATTGCAGTCTAATAACGAGAATCATTTCTTTTCTTAATTTTCATCCACTAAAGCGGGATTCATGTATTTGTGCTTTTCCTCTGCTGTTGCTCAACTTCTTTCTTTTTTTGATGCAGATTGTGTATTCCGTTATCTTGTAACGCTGCATGAGAGATTTATATATTTAGAAATGAAATTGTTACCCAAACGGAAATGAGCTGTTGCCCTGTTACTGTAAAGCTTGGCGTTGAGTCGTTTATCTTTGCAGTTCACATGAAGTCCTTCCGTGTAAGAGTTTATCGCGTTATTAGCTTCTCCTTGTCTGTATTCTTTGTTACCTTCCTCGAGACATACTTTCGCTATCCCTGAAAACATACCGTTTTAATGATTTAGTAATGATTTAGTAATGAGTAATACGACCCTTGACCGATGATGCAAACTTTATACTTCCAAACAAACTTTTAGGTTAAAGGAACTTAGAGCTATGAAAAACGAAAAATTAGAAAAGTTTAATATCTGTACACTTTGAAATTAGAAGATCCTCGCAGCTAAGAACACTACTGAAACTAGTAGTTGTAAGTAGGACCTGAAAAAAATTTCAAGCCCGTACGGGATTTGAACCCATGACCTCTGCGATACCGGTGCAGCGCTCTACCAATTGAGCTAACAAGCCAACTGGGAGCTGGTCAATGAATTGGGTACAAGTCAATTGGTAGAGCGCTGCACCGGTATCGCAGAGGTCATGGGTTCAAATCCCGTACGGGCCTGAAATTTTTTTCAGGTCCTACTAACAACTACTAGTTTCAGTAGTGTTCTTAGCTGCGTGGATCTTCTAATTTCATCTTTCCACCGCAGTGCAAGTATGTGAATTTTCATATATCTAAATCTTCATCTGTACACTTTGTTTGTGTGCAAGCTGTTAAGAGTCTGGGCTGCAGCTTGGTTATTACCAGTTCAAGTTTCTCGGTTTACATTTAGGTCGAGAGGCTTTCACAAACCCCTTTTACAACTGGCTTACGTTTTCCAAAATAACAAAAATTTTACCGGGAGCTCCTATTTCAACTCAACTTTGTTTACAATCGCACTTCAGAAGAGTTTATCTTTGCTCTTTGTTTGTTTAAAAATATACACATGCTCTATTAGAGGTTTTAGCTGTAGCTTGGCTGTAAGCAAATCAAGTCTGTTCGGTTTACATTTAGATAGAGAGATTTTCCAAAAACCCTTTTACACCTCGGTTACGTTTTCCCAAATATCAAGTTAGAATATAAAACCCCATAATTAGTGCATAAAGCAGAGCAAAGCCAGGAACGAAAAAGTTAAAACTTGTGAATGTTCTGTTAAAAAAAAAAACAAAAAACATCGCGCTGAGAGTGACCAGGGTTCGTGGTTTTCCCATCGTTCAGAAAAGTGCGCTAAAAAAAAAATGTTTTTTTGTTGCTGTTGTTTTTTGATCACTTGGTTTTTCTCATACATGTAACTGTCTATTGAGAACATACTCTTAGAGGCCAACTGGAGAAATCTGATTGGGAAAGTACTGCTTTCCCGCGAAGTGCCATTTTGCCTGATGTGAAAGTCAGGGGTTCTATATTTTGTTGACTGGTGGTTTATAGCGTGGGCCTGGTGTTGACATAACTGTCTAACGAGGCGTGAAATATTTAGAAGACCAAAACAGGCGATACGGCCGAGACAAAATGCCTCCTCTTCGCTGGAGGATTCTCAAATTGCATAAAATTTCTGCCAAACATGCATTGAACAATAACGGACAAACAGGTGTTAGCATAACTTTTAGTCAAATACTTTCTTCGTGGCGGCCTCAAAAAGTTATCCGTTTGCCATTTTTTTCAGCCAACAGCTCTCTCTCGCTGAAAACGACTTTCACATTAAAAATGACCAAATTTTGAGTATCTTCAAATTCAAAAGGAAAATACTTCTACTTCGCAAATATTATTCATTTTAGGTGAAAATTGTAGCTACATCTTTAATCTTTAAAACGCCGTGCGTTGATTTGGAAGGAAGCACTTCTAAAACTCAGAAAACTGAGTTATACAAAGCTTAGTGGGCCAAGTTGGACCCATTCTTCTCTAATTTAGGGCTCTTCAAAGCGAAGTCGCGTTCAAATTTGCCGCTTTGTGGCTTGTAAATAATTAATGATGTCATCGAATTCTGCTCCATTGGATCGAGCAATAAATTATTTTTTTGTTTCGTTTTTATTTTACTGGTAACAAAGTTTGAAATTTGAAGATATTTTGCTGCTTCAAAAACTCATTCACAAAACATACGCAAATTTTGATGTAAAAGGGACAAAAAAACTTCACTAGGACGTCTTTCAAACAATCTTACTTCACCTAGTTTTCTTACCTCTTAAAGGGTCATTGTATACATCCAGTTCAGCGTCACTTGACGTAACTTGACTTTCCTCTGTTGCTGAAATTACAGAGAAGATATTTCAACTTGTTAGTGATCACAACTATGTGCAATTACAACTAGCGTTCTAATACTGACGTATTTAGTGGATTCCTTAAAAACCTTCAAGTCGAAGTAATCCAAAAAATTGTGCACCGGAATTAAGATATACTTAATTAACAAACTGTACAAAATCACCACAACGAAGTCTCTCCCTGTTGCTTTTTCTTACCTGTGGCTGGAAACTCATTTTTCACCTCCAGTTCTTCTCCCGTTGTTGGGAGGTTGCTTTCTGCCATTGCTAGAAATAAAATTGAATCGATTGTACTGCGCTACATTGTTTAAAATCAAAAGAGGAGACTCAGATGAAAGTAACCTAAAGAAAACATTTTATACTTAATCATAGAGGAAGATTGAAAATCTCAAAGTTTCCTCCGTCACGCTATTGTAATTGCGTGACAGCTCCAGTTAAGTTCTGCGGGTTGTGTCATGTTTGTTTGTTTGTTTTCGTAGTCTCATCTGTTGAAACGTCGTTCAAGGCTGTCCCTTATCAAAATGCGTGAATTGCAATAAACAACCTTGTTGTACCCGGTAGGCATGGATCAAAAATAATGCAATAAAAGACCAATTCCTCTGCTATTTATACGTTAAGGTAGGACCCGCGAGCGAGCAAGAAAGCTGTGCTCTGATCAGCTACCCAAGAGTGCAAAATGTGTATTCTTTAGATTCCCACTTTGATTCCTCACAGAAGGTAAAAAAGAAATGCTTGTAGCCTGTTGAATACCTCGTATAATTTCAAAACTAAACAATATATTTTTGTCCTATGAATAAAGGCTTTTCCAGCATTTTTGGCTAAAACACAGGTCACAGATTCGTCCTAAATGAAAACAAAACAAAACAAAAATCACAACGAAACTCACAGATTTATTTGGTACTTCCATAATGCATGAATATATTGTGTTATCGTGTGATACATCCTTTGATCCGTTGCTGACGAAGCCTTCGTCTCGGTCCCGGCTTAAAATATAGTGAGGGAAATTGGCCGATGTACAGCCTTCTTAAGCTCACACTTGTTCAGTAATACACACGCATACATGAGATATTAGATAACCGCGCGTGGATACGAATTTTACCATCGAGTGTTCATGACATCTTTACTCCTTCAAATAGATAATTCAATTTAAGCGGATAAATTCGTATCGATAGGCCAACATGTATCATCCATTTTATTCAAAAGATATTGATTGAAAATTTGAATCAAATATGATTTTTTAATTAGGAGCATCGATTAAAGAGATCCGTTACACCGAAACTCAGCTCGCCGAAAAATCCATTCAATTTCGGACATTGTAATACAACAGTTTATCATTACAAGAACTATTTTCTTTAAAAAAGAATTGAATTCAGCTTCAGGTAAAAAAAATACAATTGAAAAAAAAAAAAAAACAGCCCGCATGGAAGGTAAACTGTCATGTTGATAAATCCGGTTGTAATGACGATATTGATACCTTAATATGTGAAGATATAAATGGTAATTTACAGCGTGCGGTGGAGATGTCACGTTTTGGAAACTGAACCATATTACCGTTATTATTACTATATATCGCGAATGTTACCATATCAAAAGAAACGTAGGGATTGTGTAATTTTTTTTCAACCTCGAGCTTTGTTACAAACTTACAAAGAGATATTTGCTGATTTTGATATTGACGAGAGCTCTAATTATATACGTCACGTTATCTAGCTCTGTCACATGCTCATCACGCCCTTCTGCCGCATAATCATCACGCGCAGTTAAACCTTTAACTCCAGTGATCTAATTGTTAATTCTCCCCTCTAGCTGCTACATGTTTCATTTCAAAGTAGATACAGAAATTTGGTGTTAGTTCAAAGATAACGAATTCTACCTGATAAAACTTTGAGTATTCTCATTGCCTGTTTGCTGGATAATGTATTGATATTATAAGGATAAGTTACAAGTTTTATCACTTCTAGGAGTTTGAAGCTTTAGGAAATTGCATCGCGTGCAGACTATTAAACCAGTCAAATGAGAGAAACCATTGAAATATCTTCACATCTGATAACAATAAACCGGGGAATTCGACTGAAATTAACCCTGATTGTTGTCAGCCGCAAGAAAAATAAGATTGTGATCTTTCATTATAATTAAAATGAGCTCCACAGCACTAATCAGTTGCAGAATGAAAATTGATTTGTACCTGTTGAACTGTTATCCTCTCAATCCTTCTATTCTCCAGACGATGTCATTTGTTAATTCTACATGCCTGAAAATATAAAAAAATAATATTTTGCTTTACAACAATTCGATGAAAAAATGAAGGTAACATATTCACGAGTTTGAAAGATGTAACCTCATCTAATGCCCAGTATTGTGCTTGTATTTTTGTCTGTTTGTTTTTTTTTTATTCTTTTTATGATTATTGCTTGTTTACATGTCTCTCCATGGCGATTAATTATTTCTGTGATTTAAATTCAGCTCTTTCTCTTTCAGTGCAAAACACTCGCATCCGCAAAACCCCTTTTCTTCTTTGAGCAGGACATGTTACACCCTGCCATAACTGAATCGATAAGGATGAATTTACACCGTGAGTTATATTGTACCAATGCAATTTCTCTTCAAGTGATCAACTCAATATATCCCTCGTTCAATATGATACACATTTGTTTTTGGTCATCTTCCCATTAGCGTTACAGTTCTCTCAAATTTTCATTTTCCGCTCTCGCCGTGACAACTTCAAAAAGTTTCTAAAAATAATAACGATAAGCTTTTTTCTTGTAAATAACTCCCGTCAATTCTGCACTAAATATTTTTGCAGTCAAAAGCGTAGGTGTCCGGTGAAATCACTGGAGGGAGATACAAAGCTAAAGAAATCGCATCAATAATATGTATTCATTATGTAAATTTTTTTCCAATTTTCTCGTCTTTCGATTATATTATGCTACATATTTCTCCATTATCTTTCCTCACCTCAAGATTACTTGCAATAAATTTAACTCCAATCACGTTCTTTTCCAAGAAAAACACTTGACTTCTCGTTGTATCTAGAGAAAAGCATATTTAAATCGTATCGTGTCTTGGAAAGAATTAAAGCGAATACCATAAGTACTGTTCTTAAAGAAATATCCGAGGAAGATATTCAAGATTTGTTTAATCTGTGTACTCCATGCATCTTTGTGTACAGAAACCCTCAGTGTATCTTACAGGAGTTGAATAAATTGTTACTGAAGCAGTTGTCTCTAAGTTGGAAGAGAAATCGCAGGCCGTAGCTTTCTGTCTCTTTGAGCTCCAGCATTGTCTGCTGAGTTTGGATGCAGTAAGCGAGGTCATAAATAAATGTATAAAAGTTCATACAGACAAGTGACACACATGATACTGGAATCAGAAATGCTGCAGCTTCATAGACCCCTCATGGGAAGATAAATAAGCTTCCTCAAGCTCTGGTATGTTTATCTACATGTCAGCATTGATATTTAATCTGTCGTTTAACCTGATCTGACGAGTAGGGTTTTTTGTCGGTCGTCGGTTACAAATGATTTTTTCCTTCGTCACGAAAGAGCTTAAAATTTCCTTTCTATCATTATGTATTTGAAGACATGAAACTTTCGACATTGATGATCAAAGCAGTATGCAGGATGATCCTTCATGTATCCACTGTATGTCGTGGCTCAGTAACGAGAAATATATAGCTATGTGGGTGAACTTCAGATCGTAAAATCCGATGGTCTAAGATTCGATCCTGCGTTCGTGACGAGTAAACAAGATCGATATTTCTTTCATTCTTTTGTCTCATGTTTTAAATTATTTCTATTTGTATCTTTAGTCAATACCCGTTTATCTCATTCACTGCATTAAGTCGCTATCAACTTATTCTGTCCTCACCTTAACTCCTGTGAAAATGTGATTTGCCCCACAAGTGTGTAACAAAACGGTGCACTTGGTAACACCAGCAGTGTTGAAGAAGCTGAATATGAGCTCATCGAACTCGAAACAGAAAATCGTGTATCATTGTTTATTTCGTGATCCATGATTCTATTTTGTAGCTATGCTGTTTCACTATTTATACGCCAAGTGAAGACTGGGCCTCATATTACATTTTTGAACTTTTTATTTCCATCGATCCGGACTGTAGCACAATGGCATAAACATCCTACTTTTTTATTTCGTCTTTTTTTCCTGATGTGATAGTCGTTAATCCATCGCCTGCTTAGGTTGATCAAAGGGCGCTGAAAGGACTGGGGAGAATGAGCATACTTCCGTTGTCTATAAGTACATATTAAAAACCATGACCAAACTGAAGGCTTTGCGTATGCGCCGCAAATCAAAGCGGAAAAAAAAAAAAAAAAAAAAAAAAAACCGCTCCTGAACTTACAGTACACACGTGGAACTCGGGTGAGTAAGAGATGTGGGTTATTCACTTATTATATAACCAAAACTAACGAGACCTCATGTGTTACTTAGGTGTTCTACACCGCAAGAGAAACACTCACATACCGAAAGCATAGTGAAGGAAATTTTCTTATTGATGATGAGGGCGACTTGTCGGCTTGTAAACTTCACAAGTTTTGTTGGAAAAGTTGACCAATAGAGCTGTTATTTACGTTACTAACTCAGTTGATAATAATAAATTAACTAGAAAGTCAGTTTAGTAAGACAGGAGAATGAATGAAGCATCTTTAATAATATCAAAGTCATTCCAAATGTTACAGAAATTTGACAACCTGTCAGAAGGCTATCCATGGTTTTATTGCTCAGTGACTGAGAAATGTGTTCTTCCAAGCTCTTTTTCCTCTGTGTGTCACTAGCATTCATTTCAATGTACGTAAAACCAAGCTCTTCACAAACCAGTGTTGCTGTTATTGTTTTACCAACTCTTGGGTCTTTGTTGAAAAAGAAAGCTGTGCAGAATAAAAATGTTTAAAATTGTGATTCCATTACTAATATACTAATTACATGTATAAGCGACTGTCGAGTGAAATAAATTCATCAAAGTTCACAAGTTACAGCTGTTTAAAAAATTGTATCTCTGAATGTGGGAATTAGGAAACATGTATTTATGTCATCAGTAAGTTGTACAAATGCACTTGGATGCACACAAGTAGGATACATGTAGGATGCTCACTGGTCAGGAAATTTAAGGCATTCAGCTGAAGTGTGAATTAAATTTACTGTGAAGTCATGCTCTTGTGCTAATTGTTGGAAAGGTTTGAAACACCCTCCTTTCAGTGTAGGTGATGATGATAGTGTTTGTGTTGATGGAGACGACACAGATCTTTCACTCAGTTGTGACAAATCACCTTCAAACTGATCTCTTCTCTGGCTGAGGGACTCCACTGGTTCAGCTTTCTCCTTCTTCCCTTGGTGGTTCATAGCTGGTCTTATTGCCTGGTTTTGTTCTGACAAGCTCAAACGGACCATCTTCATCTATTTGTGATGTTCCACATTGCCTTAGCCTAACAGAAAAGAACCAAAGTCGGAAAAAGAAAAAAAAAAGAGCAACAACAACAAAGAAAGCATAGCTTCCTTTTCCAGTAATGTTTAGCTGTTCAAGGTCCAGTAATATTTAGCTGTTCAAGGAAATAGAGACAACCTTAAATCAGTTAAAGGGTCTCTAAACAAAGCAATGTTTAATGACCTCTTCAGCAAGAAATATAAGCCTATGCCTATAAAAAAGAACATCTCGTTTAGAAGCCAACAAACTTGCAGAAGAAGTAATTAATTTCTTCCCTTGTAAATTTTTTAGTTCTTGTCAGTTTGCTATACAGACTTATGAATTGTCAATTAATTGAGTTAATTTATGCAAATTTGTGGCAAGTTTCCCTAGTATTTTTGCAGCAAGCTGCACCCCACATTTGTTGCAAAAATTTAGGGAAAAAGGTGCAACCTATATGTTGGTGTTCATATTTTTGTTTTTGTTTTTTCCTTTTTTGATCTGTGTATTACAATGTACCTTAAAAAATTTATGCCCTCCAGGATCCCGTCCCACAACGACATAACTCGTTTTCTTGCTGACTGATTGAGTAAAATTTCCACCATATCTTTGAATCAAATCAGTGGCCTCCTCTCTCTCAATACTTTCCAAGACTCCTGTAATAACAAATATCAGTCCATCCAAACAGTTTTCCACTCCCTAAAAATTACATTATCGATTGCGAGCATGATTCAGATATTCAGAAAAATAATTAATTCTACCCTTGAAGGCCTCTTAACACTGTTCAAACTGAAAAGTTATAAATGATGAAAAATGAAAAAAACTCTGTAGATACACCATAAACATTTCAGATCAATGTCAGCATCTGTGCACCTAACAACCCCCCCCCCCAACCCAAGAAACCATCAACTGATAACAAGTAAGGGTTAATGTTGGCTTAGGGGAGGGGTAGGTGGGCAGTTTCTCAGATACTGACATTGAACCAACATTTGAACATCAACTGAGAGTAAAAGGATAAAATACATTTTTTTGTTTAACCCTTTAACTCCCATGAGTGACCAAGACAGAACTTCTCCTTACAATATCAATACAATATCATGTAGACAAGTGATGAGAATAAATAATCAAGCAGGGGATTATTAGTTGATCCAAGACCAAATTCTCCAAACTAACATTACAAGAATTGTATGACAGACAGTAAGGAGAATTACTATTGACATCTCAGACGTAAAAGGGTTAATCAAAGCATGCATTTTACAATTTTTTTCTGTAAACTGTATCTGCAGATTTTCCAAATAAGCCTTAATTCTGATAATCTTTATTTTCCTTTGTCTTGCATCTCTCATTAAAATTTGAAAGGATGGAAAACAAACCATAAAGAGCTTTGAGAGATAATAATAATTTAACTACCAGAAGAAATTAACATGTAACTTCTCCCAAGAATATTCATAGATTATCCAGCAAACAGGTAATGAGGATACTAAAACTTATCAAGTACATGTAGTTATAATGATCTAACAACAAACTCTCATTATTAATTTACACAAAAATGTGTAGCAGCTAGAGGGGAGAATTAACAATCAGATCTTGGTCTTTGAAACCTACCTAAGGGATTTCCTTTGAACCAAGTGCCCTAGGACCATCTCTCGCCATAAAACCACGGTAATCAGATTTTTTTCCTTTCCAATGAGAGTGGAACTTCAATCACTTCCTCTGATTTTGAAACTTTTGGTGTGCCTTGGGTTGGAGTTTCCTTACTAACATCTTTTTTTCCTTTTTTGAAGTAACAGTTTTCTTTGGACTTGGTTTTGAGTCTCTAACTGGAGTTTCTGGAACTGTGGCAGCTTTGGCAGCCAATTTGCTAGCAGGAGTTGTCTTTGGTACTTCCTGAAAAGTCCATGGATAGAATTCGAAGTGAATAAAAGTTACATGTGTATCAAACATTCTAACAGCAAAGAGTCGTCCTCACAAGGCAAGAGTTGTCCCAAATAGGAATGTTGATGGTAAAAGACACTACTGCTTTGAAAAATGGAGACAAGGCAGTAACATCTTCCTGGATTGTCAAAGTTAAAATCACCAAAAATGTACCTAAAAGTTTTGTCACTATTGTTACTGTTTTTGTATAAATTCTAGGTACAGTAATGGTAGTATTTTGAGTAGTGTTAGTATTGTAAGTAATGTTTTGTTGCAAGTATTGTTAGTAATGTGTCATTAGTAGGACAGGTTTACATATACAAAATGTAACACCAGTTAACAAATATGAGTAAGCTTTTGGATCTTAAACAAAGCCAAATTTAGTCATAAAGTGTTACTGTTTCATCTAAAAGTAACTTATGTAAGTGCTTAATGACACATACCTTACACGTGCAATCATATCAGATCTAATCCATTCCAGTACCAGGGTAGCTGGTCCAATTAAGCATTAATAGTAATGATTAATTTTGCAAGAACAAAGTATACATTGTAATCAAAAGGCTTACAAACCTTTTTCTTCTCAGGGGAAGGCTTTTTAACCTCAGACTTTGATTCTGAGAAGTCTTCCTTTCTTTTCTTTGATGGTTGCTCTGTTGTGTGACAGCTGACATTCCCATTTTCTCTTCCTTCTTTTTCTCTCCCATTTTTATACTCTTCTTTTCTATTCACTTTGGGTGAGATCTCTGTGGGAAATGAAAACAAAAAAATGATTGATGGTTCAACAGGGAATTAAAGGATGATCGTATAGTGGGCTTAAAGCTCTGGATCAAGCTTAAAAATTTGTACTCTTAAGAGTGATCAATTTTCTAATTTCTCACAATAATACCAATTCACAGTCAACTGAGCAGCAATGTGACGAGAAGAAAGAAAATAGTCAGACAAGAGGATATCACTTGATTGAACAACATAATTATTTTCAACGATATTTTAATAACACTTGTGTGACAGACAGTGAAGAGAATTGATTTTAATATCTTGGAGGTGAAAGGACTTGTTCCTTTAAAGCAGCCCATGGCGTTGTTTCTGCCAAAAATATTCCTCAATTGGTCACTACCGGTACCCATTGATTTTGTGACATGGTATGTGTTCACTATAGACCATCCTGATATAACTATAACAGATTGGCAGAGGGTTTTACAAGGGATGCATTATTATGCCCAAAAATTAACATGTGATGCATGAATTTTATAGAAAGGCAAGGTATGGTGAGGTTTGAAGTTTCCCCTATTCAATGCATGATGCATGAAATACTGTTAAAAATACACTGGATGCCTGAATTTTTCTTTACAAAAAAAAATTGTGGGTAGAAAAAGTGTAGTTAGTTATTCACCAGTTTTTTTTAGTAGCAAATGTTTTCCTGGATTCCCTTTCAACTGGAGTAGGACCAAAGAAATCAAGTGCAGAAGTTGCTTTTTTCTCTTTAGGTTTGACTGGACTGAAGCAAGAATAACAATCCATGTGTTAAATATTTCAGTACCACAACATTGTATTAAATTCACCTTTGATGACACTGTCTTTATTATTTTGCTGTTGTTTTTGGGGTTTGTTTGTTTTTCATTTTCAACCCTGAGCACATTTAAAATCAGTATGCACATTCTCTAAACTGTTCTCTATGTGTTTCTGAGGGTACTGACAAGGAGAATTTATTTAACAAACAAGAGCTTAGTTGGTGATCATTTCCTTTATTCTTGTGCCCTTAACCTTGACACCTGTGTGTAACATGTGCCTATCTAAAAGTTAAAATTTTGGAGAAACCAGAAAAGCAAACACAATTCACAGTAAGTTTTAATAAATCATCTTTCCCCGAAAAGAAGCTCCAGTGAAAGAAGACCATTTAAATAACTTACTTTCAATGAAAAAAAGTGATTGATGCACATTAATGTTTGATTCAGGAGGGATATTGTAAAGAGAAATTAGATGCTGGTAATTCTTCACAGTCAAAGGGTTAAATGTATTAGCATAAGAGCAATGTCCTATGACAGGTCTAACATTTGCAATGCTTGATGGAAGAAAGGAAAGAAACAAAACAAACAAACAGAGAAACAAAATTTAGCAGGATATTATTTTTTAGAAGAAGCCTGATGCTTCTCCAGACCAATATCTTATGTTCTAAATGAACACCATGGTTTGGTGCTGAAATGTCAAATATAATGAAAGAGAATGATGAAAGATACCTCTCTTTAACTTGCTGGACCTCTTTAGAAGCTACGATGTCTGTCTGTTTTGCAGACTTTTTTAATTTGCTGGGCACAACTTCTTCCTCATCTGTAGAAACCACATCAAAATGTAACTCAAGTGCTATAATATTCAAATTCTATTTGAGGCAGAGTGGTCTAATGGTAAGTGTGCTGAACCCTGAATGAAGCAGATGGCTTTGTCTTCTTTAGCAAACTAATACACAAGCAAAGTTAAAGGTCACACAATGTTAAAAAAACTGACATCATCTTACTGTACCTCAAGCTCACCTCACTCTAAATATTTCCCTATCCAACCCTCCCACTCCATCAATAAGCAGAGTCTGCTAAAAAAACCCTTGTGTCGAACTCAGTCATGTAAAAATATTTAGCCATCTTATTCATCATGAAAAGTATCCAAAATGTTTTCACATTCACATGAAATTCAAGACGATCACATTTTGATAAATAAATAATAAAGATAAATAAAACCAAAGAAAAAAATTAAACCAAATTCATATTTTCACTCTTTCTAACCTGTTAATAAAACTGTTAATCCTATGAAAATTAAATATATTTATGTAAAAAAAGATGAAATCACAATTCCCGTGAAGATAAAGTCTCCACATCACCTTTCACATAAAAAGTATCACGTACCCTCAATAAGTTGACATGATTTCTTTACCTGAGTCCAAGCTGATTGCTCTTCTATTTTTCTTAGCTTTCAAACTCTCCTCCTTCTTTACTGATGAGGCTTTTCTGAAACAGAGATGCATGAAAGAGAACCAGGTTCTGAATACAACCTGACATCAGTATGCATATTCTCCATACTGTTCTCTATGCATTTTCTAAGGAGCTGATAAGGAGAATTTGTTTAATAATCAAGAACTTCTATAGTTGGTGATCATTTCCATGACTCTTGATTCAGGGGTGATATTAGGGTCAAAGAGTTTAACTACAACTGTATGAAATGGAATGAAATTGAAAAACAAATCACATACCTGATTTTTGGAGGAAGAGGATCTTCATCAGAATCTAAAATAGACGTAAAATTAATTTAGAAATAGGGTCAGGACATCATTGTGATGTTGTACGTATAATTATGTGAATCTTTTTAAATCATGTTTTTGTAATAATGCAAATTACACTTGGAATTGACAAGGACACTGTACAGCACAATACACCATTAAAACTAATACAGAGGTATAACAGTTTGTGTAGAATTTATTGCTAGCTCCTTAGTCACACCAGGCTTGTGAAAAAAATAGTCTGCATAAGATAAGTCTCAAGGTTTCTTTATCAATCACCTTTCAAGTTAATCAACAATTTCATTTTCCCTTCAGTCTTGTCAAAATTGTGAAATAGGCATTAGAGTTGTATAATGCAACTGCTCTGCAGAATTAGTAAACTGCAGTTTGAACAAATTTGTAGGGAATGCTAAAGTCCTGGATATTTCAATGTTGAGTGAAATTTATGTAGCAGTGTACCACATCACACTGTTTAACCCTTAAACTCCCAGATGTAACTAACATATAACTTCTCCCTAAAATATCTCAACAATATCCAACAAAAGGGTAATGAAAAAAGTTGTTATCTTGATCTATCAACAAATTCCTGTAACAAATGTAAAAGGAAATTTCTAGAAACTAGTGGGGAGAATTAGAAAACAGATCTTGGGAGTTAAAGAATGAAGACAAAATTGCTTCATGTTATGACCTTGTTAAAGATAAAAAACAAAGGCAAACATTGTAACTTATCAGCCTCACTCAGCTACCCTGACATACTCAGAGTATTGAAAATTATACCTACAAAGTTAGTTAACACACAGTACCACACCATTTTTCACGTTCCAGCCCAGAAAGATACCTTAGGTTGGATATATGTAGTGGAATGAAACTCTTGGTTAAAACATGTTGTAAAATTACCTACCATGTGTTAAATAAAAGATTTATGACAGAGGAAATTTTACCATGTATGGCAATACATACCAATTTTAGCGAAACTCTGCCGCTGAGAACTAAAACGACCAACAAACTATTAGTAAAGTGATGTGTTCACATCACTCTCCGACATTTCGCGCCATCTTTGAGAATCTCCTGTACTTCAGTCAGCGGTCACCAACTTAGCTAGTTTCCAGACTCCTGCTATTTCTCTTCCGCTAATTTTCCGAAAAAAGCAATAGGTCATAAGATAACCATAATTTAATTCAAATTTACGGAACGAAATGAAAGGAGCTGTCAGACGAGGTTGAACCACGTGCAGTTGCCCCAATAGATTGCTGTGAAAATGGCAAATAGATCCGCGGAGAACACTTCTCAGGGGTACGTACTCTGTTGTGGATGTCGATATTTCCATGAATGGCTGCGCCCTAGATTCGCGCTGGCTCGTGTTAGAATACATGCCCGGATATTCCGAGCACCCACACTTAAGTTACTTAACACTTGATTTCCTTTGTGGTGAATGCCTGAAATGATTATCGTTCCGTTCTAATTACGCCTATCTGAAAACCTGTATATGATGTGATTCACTGTGAGAAATAAATCAGTTATTACTCCTAGCATTGGTTGATGTGCCATTTTGTGTAACTACTATGGCGACATCGAACTCTTGGAACCTAACAGGTTATGGGCCCAGGAGAACACTCCTGTTTGACGGGGATGACAGTAAATACGAGCTATGGGAGGTAAAGTTTTTGGGATACATGCGCCTTCAGAAGCTGTACAATGTGGTCGTTCCCCCAGAAAGCGAAACGACAGCCCCCAGTGCTGAAAAGAAAGCGCATGCCTTCGCCGAACTTGTTCAGTGTTTGGACGACAGAAGCTTGTCCCTCGTCATAAGGGAAGCCAACAACGATGGGAGGAAAGCTTTGCGCATGTTGCGAGAGCACTACCAAGGGAAAGGAAAGCCCAGAATCATTGCCCTCTACACAGAGCTGACTTCGCTTCGTATGAATGACGGAGAGACCACCACGGACTACATTATTAGGGCGGAGACCGCGGCAACTGCTCTGAAGGCAGCGGGGGAGGTGATCAGCGATAGCTTACTGGTAGCTATGGCACTAAAAGGTCTTCCTAGCAGCTACAGGGCTTTTGCTACTGTAGTTATGCAGAGAGAAAAGCAAATGACCTTTGCTGAGTTTAAGACAGCCCTTCGAAGCCATGAGGAAAACGAGCGATGTTGCCGTAGTGAAAACGACGGTGTTATGCTGGCTAACGCGTCCAAGGCGCTCCCAGCGAAGTTCCAAGGCAACTGTTATAAATGTGGCAAAAAGGGGCACAAAACTGTAAACTGTTACTCCCATAAAGTAGTGGATAAATGGTGCCAACAATGCCGGACCAAGTCCCACAACACTAAAGAGTGCCGAGTACGGAAGACCGATGCAGCGAAAACAGCCGCGGAACCCCAAAGAAAGAGGGAAATATCAAAGAACATGGACTCCGTTGAACATTATTTTACTTTCACCGTTAAAGACCAAAGTGGTCTAGGTAAGAAACAGCAAAATAGTTTACTTTTCGATTCGGGAGCTACTAGTCATATAGTAACTGAGGAATCTAAGTTTTTAAAGTTTGACTTAGACTTTAAAGCAAAGGATCATGTTGTTGAGCTCGCCGATGGAAGTAAGGCTAACGTAGTTTTGGGGAGGGGAGAAGCTAAGGTTAAGTTATATGACATTAACGGTAATTTGCATGATGTTATCCTTAACAACGCTCTGTATATCCCGTCCTACACTCAGAATATTTTTTCTGTTTCCGCGGCGGTAGAAAGAGGGGCGAGCATAAATCTTAACAGGAAAGAAAAATATTTCAAAGCACCGGATGGCACAAAGTTCGAGATCGAGCAAAAGGGGCGGTTGTACTATTTGAATAGCATTTCATCCTCCCACAACAATGCAAGCTCTTTGATGGAGTGGCATAAAATTATGGGCCATTGTAATTTTCAGGATTTACGAAAATTATCTAATGTTGTTGACGGCATGAGAATCAAGGATGACAAAATATGCGAGTGTGCGGTTTGCACGCAAGGTAAAATGTGTCAATTTCGGAACCGGAAACCCGATGAAAGAGCTAAAGCAGCATTAAATTTTGTCCACTGTGATCTGGCTGGTCCAATCAGTCCGGAGGCCAGAGATGGTTTCAAGTATACATTATGTTTCGTGGATGACTATACTGGAATCATTATGGTTTATTTTCTTAAGCAGAAAAGTGACACAGTAGAGGCCACAAAGAAATTCCTGGCTGACACAGCCCCGTATGGCAAGATAAAGCGCATTAGGAGCGACAACGGAGGCGAATTTTCGAACAAAGCGTTCCGATCATTATTGCGCGAAAACACCATAAAACACGAGACATCCTGCCCCTACTCACCGCATCAAAATGGATCGGCGGAACGGGCATGGCGCAGTCTTTTTGAAATGGCCAGATGCCTTTTGTTAGAATCAAAATTGCCAAAACAATTTTGGACATACGCGCTAATGACTTCCGCCCATATCAGAAATCGATGTTTCAACGCGAGATTAGGCAAAACTCCCTACGAAGCGCTTGTAGGCAACAGACCGGATATTAGCCACATGCAAGTTTTTGGCTCCACTTGCTATGCTTATGTTCAAAATGCAAAGAAGCTAGAAGCGCGTAGCAAGAAAGGTATCTTTGTAGGCTATGACAAGGAAAGTCCATCTTACCTAGTGTATTTCCCGGAATCAAACAAAATTGAGCGGGTAAGATGTGTAAAATTTTTCCGAACTGACAACTCGCCACATTTTGATGAGGACGCTCTACGACCAGCTGTTGACCCGACAAAACTGACAGAGGGGGAACATGATGAAGTGACTAGTAACTCAACTGAGACAGAGAGTCAGAGCCCCAGTGAGCAATCTGATAACGGTGAAAATGACAAACGCTACCCCCCACGAACCCGTAACAAACCCCAACACTTAGAAGACTATGTTTTAGACACTGACTCAGACGATGATATTAACGTCACAGTAGATTACTGTTATAGAGTTTCAAACATCCCGACAAGTTACGAAGAAGCCATAAACTCTATCGAGGGGTTGAAATGGCAAAAGGCCATGAGCGACGAAATGACTGCAATTCGAGACAATGACACTTTCGAATTAGTCACGCCACCTGCGGGTAGAAAAATTGTCGGTGGCCGCTGGGTGTTTGCAGTAAAGGTTGGCCCGGACGGTGGGGAGACCCACAAAGCTCGATATGTAGCAAAGGGTTATTCGCAAACTGCTGGAATTGACTACCACGAAACCTTTGCTCCAACCGCACGGATGAGTTCAGTTCGACTACTTATGCAGCAAGCCGTGCAAACAGGCATGATCATTCATCAAATGGATGTAAGATCAGCCTATCTTAATGCACCAATCGGTGAATGCGAAGTTTTTATGCAACAACCAAAAGGTTTTGAAGAAGTCGGAGAAAATGGCGAAAAATTAGTTTGTAGATTGAAAAAGTCCTTATACGGTCTTAAGCAGAGTGGCCGAAACTGGAACAACATGCTTCATAATTATTTGTGCGAAGAAAAATTTGTTCAATCAGCCGCAGATTCCTGTGTTTACACTCACAATTCCGAGACAGAAGGTCGTGTTATTATAATTGTTTGGGTCGACGATCTAATTATTTCCGCAACAAATTTGCCATTGCTAGAGCGGGTAAAAGGCGCTTTGAGTAATAAATTTAAAATGAAGGACCTCGGCTCACTTGCATGGTTTTTAGGCACGGAGTTTAAATGCAGCGAAGAGAGTATTGAAATAAACCAGACGCAATACATCGATAAGATTTTAAAGAAATTTGAGATGTCCGACTGCAAACCTAAATCGGTCCCATGTGCCCCAGGGATAGAAAAAGAAAGCGAGGATTCGCGCACATTAAGCGATCCCAGATTATATAGAGAAATTGTTGGTAGTCTTATTTACGTTATGACAGGTACTAGACCTGACTTGTGTTATGTTGTAACTAAACTTTCACAGAAGATGTCTTGCCCCACTGAATCAGACCTCAGTATGGCCAAGCACGTGCTAAGGTATTTAAAAGGCACGCGTGCAAAAGGCCTAACATTTTGCAAATCAAGATCAGCATTGAAGTTAGTTGGATTTTGTGATGCTGATTGGGGAGCGTCTGTAAAAGATAGGCGCAGCATTACTGGGTATAATTTTCAGCTATCTGTAAACGGCCCTTTAATTTCATGGAAAAGTCGCAAGCAGCCAACTGTTGCACTTTCGACTTGCGAAGCTGAGTATATTAGTCTAGCGAACGCAGTTCAAGAGGCGAAATTCCTCAAACAGTTATGTAGTGATATGAATGTAGTGATCGATAACGTACTTATTAAAGTTGACAATCAAGGAGCGATCAATCTAGCTAAGAACCCTGTAAATCATCAGAGGTCAAAACATATCGACATTAAGTACCACTTTATTAGATCTGAAGTACTGAATGGAAATGTAAATTTAGAGTATGTTGCAACGCAAGATAACGTAGCAGATATCTTCACAAAACCTGTAACTAAAGTTACGTTACAAAAGTTCACAGGCATTATTCTAGGTAGTTAGATTGTTATGCTCTGCGATTTGGTTCTTTCGTTGCGCTGTCGTCTCCTCGAGGTATATCGTTTGTTTATTGAAAAATATTCAAATTCGCAGCATGAAATTTGCAAAACGTTATTTGAAGTTTTATACGCTATTATTCAAAAACAATTTCATGTAATATACAATGACCCTATAGAAAAAAAAAACTACGCGTAAAAGTTCTACCGATTGGACTTGAATGGAATAAGCGAGGTCGTGCACGTTTTCCCAAACTTAAAATTACACTGGTTTCTAAATTGTGTTTGCTTGAGTGGTAGCAGATGATGGAGTTTATGCGCAGAATTGGATACAACTGAGTCAAAGAGTTAACGTTTGTAACACTCTTTTTTGCGTCTGTCTTTCAAATATCTGATTTCATAAAATGTATTTAGTCTCTATTGAAAAACCAGAATCGACCATATCTCCGGAAGTTTTAGGGCTTACTGTGATTTGATAAACGAAACGAAACGAACTGAAAATATGAACATCTCCGTGGGGTTCTTAGCTAATCAAATCCTCTTCTGTATTTAAAGGAAGGACTGCGCCATTTAGCCATAAAATGTAGATCTATAATTACAAAAAAAAAAACAGAAAAAAAAAATCCGTGAGGCTGCAGCATCGATGTTCGTAGTCGACGAATGATTCGATTGCGTGACATGACACCTTCCCTGAAAAATATCGCGTGACTAGAGTTGTTTTGCAGCATGTTTCTGATTGGAAAGTAATAACGATAAAAAGAGTTTTCGTTGAGGTTTCAGTAATAATAATGGTTGTTGTGTTATCATTTGTATGAGTTCTGGACTGAACTGACCGATTCATCCATAAGGGGGGCATTGGGATTTTCGATATTTTTTTAAGGATCGGTTTTTGTGCCATGGAATTTTGGTTTTTCAGATTGTGTGTTCATTACGGCTTGCGGATTTTCCGTTCTTTAGCATATGTTTTTCGGTTTCGTCATAAATACTTGTCTTATGGGTTTCGGATTTGGTTTCCAAAGTGGTTTTCGGATTTTCCCATTTGGATTCCGGTTTCTCTTCGATCCAAGCGGCCACTGATCTCGAATAGCCGCGAAACCTCTGTGTGTTCCACTTGTCAACACTGTATCGGATCCATCAGGGTTTTGAGAACTGGGATGTGAACACTTATAGATTTTGACCGTTTTGCATGAGGTTTTCGATTTTGATCGAATTTTTTTGCGGTTTTGCGGTTGTGGATAATTTTTTCGACGGCTTAGAGGTTTCTAATGGACCCTCTCATCCTTCTGTACAGTGGATTTCCACACGGATTCTTGTTTTGCAAATTGAAAATCTCTCTCTCTAAAATTACAAATCTTCATTTTCGTTCTGTTCCGTGTCTTAAATTACAGTAGGCCTCGTTTAGTTATTTCCTCTGAAATTGTATGTGGATCTTTTTATACAGATTTTCATTCTCAAAATTATCAATTTAGGTGCCTCACAATTATCAAAGAGAGTCTGTTTGATCTTGGCTGTCTTCTTCCAGCTCTAAATGAAATACTGAAGTAACCTTTATCAGACAATGATGACAAAATTGTTTACATATCATAATAATTTGATTTAGCACCCTTCTTCCAAAAAGCAACCCCTTTGGAATAAGTACCCCCTTCCCCCCTGTTTTATGTTGGAAAGTTAGACAGGTGATGATGTTTTGCTAAAAATTCACTTGTAATTTCATGCTTGTACAATTGATCATTATTATTACATGTATTATTATTATTTTTAAGCTTGTCATTATTTTTATACTGGCCTTTGTCAAGCAAAGGGTCAAATCTGGACTTCAAAACTGCAATGGATATCCTGGTTTGCTGATGTGAGTACAGAATTGATTAATAAAGCAAAAAGGTCAAGGCTTACATGTATATTGAAGGTCATCACCAAATAGTCTGATCATTGTGTACTTTTAAGTAGTTGTACCTTAGTCTAAGTGACACCCAGCTACATGTACTTTTTTTCAAAAAAGTTGCTACTTGTAATAAAGGCAAGGGGATGTGCTGCTGGTTTAGGTGGCATTTTCATGACTCACTTAGCTACAATGGGGTTACATTTTCAATAGAGTTACTAGAGTGGGGACTAACACATTTTCATTATTTGGAAAATTTTCATACATCAAAATAAGGATTTACAAACAGGAAGATTCAAACTAGATTGATATGTATCAGAATATTAACAGCACTGAAGATGAAAAGTAAAGTGTTCTAAATTCGCATAAACAAATATGTCACTTCATTTTAGGATCATGACCTACTTAAAAGACTTTGTAGTATAGCTAGATAGATGCATCTATAAACAAAAATTGACTAAGTTGGGATCACAAGTATTACATTTCTGGTAAAGTGACTCACTTAGCAGATGGGGTGTACAGTTGGCCACAGAATAGACTATAATAGGGCAGGTATTCCGAGAGGCCAGCAGCACATGGGTAGATGGGATCACAAAAGTAACACTTTCCACTTCATTGACCAAAAAATTCCCCTACCCCTAATCTACCAGGAAATTGTGCCATTTCAGTCAGAATATAAACACAGTGCAATAATATGAGGCATTCCCTTATTGAATGGGTCTAATGGGAGTGTATTTTTAAGTGAGCTATTTGGGTGCCCATGTTTTACTAATGTTTGTGTGGTTTCCTTTCAGAGCATTTGATTTTTTTAAGTGGTTTTGGCAACAGATTCACCATGGCTGTTATGTTTGGAGCCACTTCCAGCACATGCCTGAATATGTTTTTACAACTAAAAAATGGAATTTCTCAGATGCCTGACCCAGCTGGATGGGTGCAGGGTAAGTGGTCATACCATAGCAGCCTAATTTTGAATAAATTGAGTGTTTGTTTGTTTTGTTTGTTTTGTTTTGTTTTTTCTCTCACTGTTAAAATCATTTTAAAGAGTATAGTAGCTATAGGTTAACTCAGTTTCCATGGGTCAGTATTATTTTATGAACAAATTTTAATATAGTTATTAAATGGAATTTAACATACAGTTTAAATGACTAAGAGCAAATACATGCATGGTCAGTAGCGTTTTCAGACATTTGGTTTATGTCTTAGCCAGCTGTTAGCATCCGTGCAGTATTTGTTGCATTCTGCATAGTTTGCATCAGCACTGCTGTGTATGTTAGGGCCCTGGGGCTGTCCTCATCCAGCAGTATACCTTATCAGTGTATGTGTTGGTTTACCGTGTGCCCGTGTTGTGTTTGCCGTTCTGTAGTGTGGGATTCCTGTCCTTGAGGATAGCAGTTCTCGGTGTTTCCTCCCCGCAACCCCAACTGTAGGGTTTGTTTTGCAGGGTCTATTTCAGCAAGCTGTCACTTTAGCATTGGGTAGGCCAGTTGTGTGTTCTAGCATCCTGGGGTGTGACTGTAGTTGCAGCTCCTGGGCCCCTTGGGCACCTAGCCTCCATTTGTGATGTGGGTGTGAACTTGATATTAAGTTATTTACTTGGAATATTTAGACAGGCTGGCTCAGTTTGGCTTTTAAAAGCAGGTGTAAACGTGGGCCCTATAAATGATAACAAGGCCACACTGGGGGCCACATTTGTTACTCTTTGTTGAAGTCTGTGAGTTGTTTTACTCTTTACTCTCAAGATCTGATTATAAATTAATTCTCCCCTCTAGCTGCTGCACAATTGCATATTCATCAGTTATGAGAACTTTTCTGGTGGATTAAGAAAACACCTTCTACCTGAGAAGTCTGGGTATTCTCATCACCTGTTTGCTGGATAATGTAAGGATATTATAGGGAGAAGTTACCTGTTAATCATTTCTGGGAGTTAGGGGGTTAATTTACCCTGCTTATAACCAGTACTGAGAAGATGTAGGAGAGTATGGGGCCTATGGTTTATCATCCTTAGCTGAGAAGACTAGAACATCTAACCATTTGCAGATGTTGTATCAAAGGCAGCATGTTCTTGTCAGTTATTTTAAGACCTGAGTGTTGTTGTGGTCAGGGGCTTGAACCCTCAGCTACCAACATAGCCATAACACCTTTGCAATGTAAAAAGAAATCCCAAGGACTCATCCAAACCAGTCGCTAGATACTTTAATCTGCACAATTATTCTTGGCAGCTTATGGCACTTTGTGGCCTTTCCCTACATCTAGGTAGTTCAGAGGGCTCATAACTCTAGAACAAAAATTATCTTTCAAATAGGCACTCTTAAGCCACATGGTATCAATGAATGCTTTTCATTCAGCTGATATATTCTTGTTTTCCTGTCACCATATTCCCACCAATAACATAGCTCCATTTTCTGCATATAAATACACACACAACCCACATTCCTCCAATTGCTCCTATGAAGGGCTATTGCGCTCAAAACGTCAGCTTTTAAACCCTTTACTCTGGCCAATTTACATCATCAACTCAGTCAAAAATACTAAATTACCCTGTTATACTCTCCCACTGATGCAGCACCACATTTTCTTTAGAAATTTACCCCCTTTACCTGCACAGCAGTCCTGCACTCAACACGAGCAAGCAGAAAAAAAATTCCTCTGTTTTAATTAGTTTTTCAGATTATTGTCACTGTTCTTGTATACGGGATCCTGTTCTACCCATTTTTTGTTGTCTGACAACTGACACCAGACTGGTTGGGTCCTTGCTGGGTTTTCTTTATGTTACAATCAGGTGAGCTAGCTATTACTTTGTTTATGAATACCAATTTGATCAGACTGTGAGTTTGTTTTTGAACTAGCAAATACAGTAACAGTGGAAATTTATAGTTAAGAGTCTAGAGAATATGGATATTGATGTTAACCCTTTAACTCCCATGAGTGACTAAGAGAGAATTCCTCGTAATAGTGTAGTCTGATCGTCCGGATGAGTGTAGTCCTGAGGAGTACTGATGTCGGTGACTGACGTTTCGACAACCTGAGCAGAAGTCATCTTTAGAGCCAAGGAATAGTTGTTGTCAGTCGAATGTTCTTAGTCCGGTTTGTATAAACTGATCGGTCGGTTTTGCCGCGATGTTATTGGCTGTAAGACTCAAGTGGCGTAGGTCGGTCGTGATTGGTCAGTGTCGATCCGTTAGTAAAGTTCGGTTCGTTTGTAATGTTAATGTCGTGGATGAGTCGTTTAAATGGTGCTGGTAGTGGTTGACGCCTGTTGAGGGGAGTCTGTTCCAAGTTAGTAAACCAGATTTCCAGAGTCAGGCGTTGATAGTAGTTGATGCTGTAGGTTAGGCATTGCGCAGAGTCCCAGTCAATAGTGTGGTTCGGAAGTCGGTGATGTTCAGCAACGTGAAATTTCCATTCCTACAAAAAATCTTGAAAGGTTTTCACATATTTTAGCCTTCTTGATCAATCATCTTGTATCAAGAGCTGAAAAATGTAGGTTTATTTGGTCAAGTGACCGCCTAGAACAAGAATTGCGTGACAGGTGTAGTTGAGAGAAACTTGTCACAGTCGCAGATTTTAAAAGGCATCCAAGACAAAAATACGGTAGTGCCCAAAGTTTTTTGATGATTTTCAGAGATAAAATTATGGATTATGAAGGGGTATCAAGATTAGTGTTGTAGCTTTCTGGCAAGGGGAGATATTTGACCTCAAAGTTGTCAAATATTTGGATGAATCGAAAAGTCTAAAACCACAGTCGTTTATTTGCCTCTGTTGATTGACAAGCCGTCTATCAAATTGACTGATACTTGCGGCGGACATTAACTAAGGATGTAAAAGTATGTGTGCAAACTCTCAGAGTAATTGGTTGAATACCATCGCAGTGAGGGCTTCATGCATTTTACCTATTTTGAAGCGATTTCCTCGATGAAAACTAAGAAAAACCGTGGGGGTGGTCTATCTCCCTCAGGAAAAATCCAAAACAGAAACCAGTTCGTCTTTTTGAGTTTTGGGGTAGACCCTTTAAACCGGCAAATTTTCATTGAAATCGGTGAGATGGCATGTAGCACGACTGCCTGGTGCTCTCGTGGACTCGCTCTTAAAGGGATTGAACAAAACGGATCCAAATGTGAATATTTATCTAACTGTTCCCTCAGGCTTTAGGCGGGCGCTTGACTGTTTGTTTTTCCCTCGGTGTTTTTATAATCCCTTAGTTCTTAAACGACTGTGAATATATGAAAGTCATATACACCCCTTAACTCTTCTTCTCTTTTTGAAAAACAAGGAAGACTAACTTCTATGTAGTTATTAAGTCATCAAAAAAAAAAAAAAAATGAAAAGAAATCAGCGGAGTACACCAATGCATGTGTGAAGTAAAACGAGTGACTCAGGCATCGCACCGCTCGGAATGATCCTAAATGATTGAGCCATTTTTTTCGCGCTGTTTGTTCTCTTTACGTGGCCCCACGTAAGAGTAAGATCGCCCTCAGAGTAAATTAGCGCAAAAAAGGATTCATCTGATCTCAGGCAACTTGCTGATTAAGCACCGCTATTTATAACCCCCTACTGCCGCAGTTCGCACTCGAAAAAAAAAAACAAGAAATTAAAAATGGCTACCTTCTCGCAGGTCCTAACCGCTTGTTCGACATGATTCTATTTCGATAATTCAGATAACGTTTTTACCAACGGGAGTTTGTGAGTCTGTTGTAAACCGAGTTAGGCACATCTACATAATCGACTCCTTATTTCACTTGTTGAAATTCCTCTTCAATGATTGACTCTCCGTTGTAGTGATACTTGAAAACAAGGCCCATGGAAATAATCCGCATTTCTATCGCTAAGCTTTTTTCCTATAAATTGTCTACTCTGAGTAATTGTTCCTTAATCGCTGTTGAATGAAATTTGCGCAAGAGGTTATAATCTATTGGTTTATGCCATTTCCGGCTAATATAGCCCTTATCATATTGAATTCCTAATCATTCGATGTATTTCCATTCAAAAATGGTCATCCTTATCTTAGGGATGCGGAAAATAGAAGAATATTATAATAAAGTTCGGGTATAACGCGCGCCGTAATTGCGAAAAAAAAATTAAAAAATTAAAAAACGGGCAGACGTAACTGCTTCAAAAAAGATCCAATCATAAGGGTTTTTTCCTGTTGTTTTAAAATTAGTTTATTTATTCAAACATTTACGTATTCATCTATTTATTCATTGAGCAACAACTTTGAATGTCCGCTTTAGCTGCTACTACTATTAGTATTATTTATTACGGTACAATTTAACCGACAGAAAGAACAATATTAAACAACTTGTAATATTCTTATCGAGGAGCGACTCTTAAAGGAAGTATAGTATTTATCCTAAATAAACTTATTTAAGCCCATTAAAAACCATATCTTAGCTCAACCCACTGACAAAATCTCACAGTTGTCTCCAAAGTTCCTCGAAATTATATCAACAATCTTCACAGTAGTTGTCCCTGTAGTCTTATTCGAAGGGCAGCCATCAACTGACTGAGCCATAAAAAATTTTAATTTTTAGATTGGTTTATTTCGATGAGTTTTGCCTGCAAATATACGATCGTCCAGAAAATAAACTTATAACTTACAATCACGAAGAAGACTGGTGACATTTACAACTGCATGAGTGCTTAAACAATAATAAACAGAATGACCTTTACCTGCAGATCGTAACTCAGACCGATCACAACCGACTAATAGCTGTTAACTGAGTGATTGTACTAAGTAATTGACTATTATTTCCAGTTTGCTGGATCCAGTTACCTAAGTTGTGCGATATTTCGATTCAAATTCAGCACAAGACTGCTATTCAACTGTCCATGCAATGTCTATCTCACTTGGTTTGACCTGTGAGCTATTCCTTATGGAGGTGTCCTTTATCGAAGATAGAAAAACGATGTTCATCTTTCTTTTGAATCTTTCTTTGATCTGCAGATAGATGAGCGACATGAAATATGGTTCTTAGTACTCAGGTATTTATCGAAACACTACAACTTGATGATATGCAGTTAGTGTATAAACAGTTTTCTTTTCTTACCTGAGTGTTTCGCAGGGAGTGTAGAGCGAAAATCAGGAAACCCTACAGAATAAACATTCCTTTTTACAATATTTAAATAAACTAGGCAAATATATTTTAAGATTTACATATGTATGAAGAGAAATCTAAGAAGAAAAGGAAATTGCGTAACCCATAACTGAGGAAGAAATCTGTTTTCTCTGGCATATTTAACAGCTTTTTGTTTTCATAACTCCAATAAATATCATGTAACAATTGTAATGTTGTATCGCCTGGTTAAAAAGTTTAATCGAGATTGAATGATTTTTGAGAGAAACCATTCAACACTCACCTGAGTAGAGTTGAGTATGGTGAAGATGTAGGCGAAAGCTTTATGCACAGGCAAAAGGAGACCAAATAGCCACGTGACACCCAGTAGGGGAATTATCACTAAGCATGCTTTGATGCCAAGTCTAGGAGTTAAAAACAACCAAAAAAACACCATTCTTTTTTTTTTCTTTTGACAAAAAATTGTAATTGTTAGAGATCGGAATGCCTTCCTGATTAAGGAATGAGGAGGTTAGGCGAATATCGCCTCACAGGAGCACATGACAATCTTTTCCACTGTTTAGTTTTAGTTTTATGATGTAAATCTTACCGTATTTGCTGAAAATGGTTGGCTTCTGCTATTGGCTGCACCAAATTGGTGATCTCTTTTATAACGCGTACGAGTATCAAGATGTTGAGCTGAAGAATACAGTAGAAATAAATTGATTATTTAGAAATGGTTGTCAAAAAGCCAAGGCAGGAGAGGATCCTTGCCAAAGACGTCATTTGTTTGGTAAGGAGAGTGGAATGAAGAGTCATTTACAGGGAAAAGAACTCTCAGCTAGGGTACCTAGATTATGAGCTTGGATGCTCTGGCAATGAGCTAAAGAAATCGCGAACAAAAGTGTCTAAACTAAATGAACTATGCAAAGTGAAGCCTCATGTTAAATTAGATAAATTCAATATCTTCTACTCTTCCTGCTCGTTTTACCTTTTTCAATTTTTTTAACATTATTAATTTTTTTTAATGAGTAACTTTAGCACGAAAAATTCATCTTGGTATATCAATCCGAAACAGTGTTAGAAAATTAACATGGAGGATGGAGAAGCTATTTTTTTTTACACTATGTAGTAAAAGTTGGAGAATATTTGAAGCTATAATCTGGTGTTAGATCAAGGCAACAACTTCTACCTGATAAGTTTAAATATTTTCATCAGCTGTTTGCTGTTTGATGTAAGGATATCACAAGGAGAGGTTTCATGTTGATCACTCCTGGGAGTTAAAGGTTTAATCCGCTTTTTTAAAGAGCAGAGAAAAAAAGTCTTTTGGCAGAAATTAGTCCAAGTATACCAATCACAATCACCAACACGAATCATTAACTCACAATTTCAATGAAAACCACAAAGGCGGCGAATATCCAAGTCAGGTTGTTAGTCGAGGAGAGCCAGCAACTAAACTCGAAGAAGTGAAAGACAAGAAAGAAAGCCAAATTTTTAGCGAATGAAATGATACTGATTTCAAACTATGCACAAAAAGACAAAAGAAAGAATGCAATAAAATGAAACAAAAGAAGAAGAGCAATAAGAAACTGTTGAATTTTTTTCCTTACTATTTATCACTCGTGTAGCTTTGTAACCCTTCTTTTCCAGCAGCGATGCCAAGTGAAATGGCCACCATGATCACTGGAAGACCTACCCATAAAGAAAGGAAGGAAATCTTAACACTTCAATGGATTACAACATCAGATTTGGTGATCCGAAAGCATGCATGGTTATAGCTACAAGTGCACGCTGTAAAATAATAAACTCACCCCATGAGATGACGTGATACATGTGCATCTTGGTGTTGATGTTGTAAACTTTCACAACGAAGAAGTAGAGATAAATTGCCTCGATCAGCATCCAACAGAAAGCGGCCATGAAGAAATACTGCATCAGAGCTGCTATTGTAACACAGGCAGCCTGTGAAAAGAAAAAGTTTTCGTATTCTTATCATGCTCCTTTCGACGATATTTACGGTGCAAAGAGTAAATTCATTCTATGGATAGAAAGAGAGGCCACTAACTTTATTTTCTGTGGCGTTTATTCCGACGATGAAGATGATCTGTCCAGCTCCAAGGGACATAGAAACACTCAGTCGAATTCGAGGGAGAGGTTGACGAACATCTCTGATGAAAAAAAAGTAAAAAAAAACAATGAATTAGACAAAGGCAACAACAACAATAACATCAACACACACTGAGTACATCAGAACAACAAAATTGAATCAAAAGATACAGCAAAATATGGCTAAAGATATCAACTAAATCTTGACACCAAAGGAAAGAAGAAAAACAGTAAATAGCTCTAGAAAGGACAAAAAAAAGGAAAGCATTACGAGGAAAATAGCTTAACCGAAAACAATTCATAAAACGTGGAACCATGAGCTTTTCAAGCGCTCTTGATGGGGCATGAAATCGACTTTGAATTTCTTAGTTATCTGGCTGGCTGGCATGCATGCTCTTATTGGCATGGAGATTTGCATTGAGATCTCTTTTCTCTCTAGCCTACTTGAGGGGAGTTAAGAATTTACGTCACTAATATTCAGGTACATTACTTACGTGAGGCAAGAATAAAGTATTAATGTTAAAAGTATCCCGACGATGGAGAGGCTCAGTCCCACGTAGGTGATAACTTTCAGAACTGTTTCGTCTTCCTCGGTGAGCTGTGTCAAAAAAGAAAAAGAAATTTAAAATAAAACATCGAGGTATTTAATTGAGCCCATAAAATTATAGAGTAAGGCAAAAATTATTTGATTACCTCTGTGCTACCGTCGTAATCCATTAAGACGGCGAAATGCGTCATATGATTGCAGCTGCAAACTGTTTCTTCTGAGTTGCTTTTTGATGTAACTACATGGCATCCTTCCTCTGAAAAGCCTTCTGAGCTGAAAAAAAGTAGGTCGACAAAGCGCACAAAATTGTTCATCGTTTTGGAAGAGGCGATGTTTGACAATTTTGCGCTAAGTTGTTCCTTCATTGTAGTCTTAGCTGCGAGAACATTTCAGTCAGACTTCCTCTCTCTAAAAACGCCAACATGTTGGCCTCCAGTGAAAATCTTACTAAGAACGTTCATTCATTCTCCTTCATACTTAAATCAATTTAAGAAGGAATAAATACTGAACAATAATATATTGCAGTTTTATTTTTACCTATTGCTGCTGCCACTCCAAAACATACAATGCTTCTCTGCTGTCAAGACCTGAAAATGGATTTCATCTTGTCAGAATGAATCATAATAACGCGTAACTACTAATTTTAATGTTACCTTAAGGTTTTTGAACTTAAGGATGACATTTTCTCCCAATTTATTTGGCTTGGGGTCCATGGTTATGGCCATTATCCTGGAGTTGATATACCTATGAAGAAATTATGTTTGAAAATGAACCAAAACCAAGGAATCAACAAGCATATACTCTCGCTAGATTCAAGCGAATTTTTATTGAAGGTGGAATAGTCTGAGACAGGCAGGGAGACTTCCAACCTTAGTTGGAACTTTTGACAGTTTCTAAGTTCAGTTTAGTTGAACTTGGGTCTTACGTGTTTCTGTGTTGTGTGTTTTTGGGGAAAGGGACATACAATAAAATGAAAATAACATCACCTTTTGTTGACTGTTTTATTCCTGATAGGTTGATCTGTCAGAAGTAGGTCATGCAGATCCTTGTACACAAAAGCCACCACCAATGATCCTTAAAACCCCCAAGAATCAACAAAAAAAAAGTTATCAAAAAAAAAATAATAATAAATCACAAAATTAAAATTTTTATCATGACATTAGAAGGAAGGCAAATGATTCAAGAAAATGACTATGTAAACTAATAAACCGCATTTTTTTGAGTATTTATTTCAATACAGAAATTTCGTTTGGAGAAACCAAGGTAACTAAAAGTTGTACAGTTAACACGCTGGTTAATACGAACCATTTTCCTCAAAATTTGAAGAAGCGAAATCGATTCTCGCTTGCCATCGTTGTTCATCAAAGTGGAAGAAACTTGCATTCTGGCGATAGGCTTTTTGAATGGCCAAAACTGTCAAACCGAGCGAGAAGAAAGGCTTCAAAATTTTGAAGGTTTTCTATTCTGTCTTATTGATTGTTTAAAGATACTTTTAATTTCCCTCACCGCATAATTTTAAAGTATCAAACAAATTAAAAAAAAAAACAAACAGACATCGATAACATTCAACAATAACGTTTAAGGCGTATAACTGAGTTCTTACATTATCTAGGAAATTATGCTGCTCAGTCGGTCTGTCAGCAAGTCATTAAGTAACAGAGAAATAGACTTTAAACCTAAACAGTATTGAAGGCCGCAACCTCACCCATTTTTGGGTACACGATCCTTTTTGAAAGCCTCATTCCACTCAGGTGCTGCTTTCCATAATTAAGAGCAAATTTCTCGACGGCCTCTGCCACCTCAAAGATGGATTTTCTTAGAGTCTTAACCTCTTCCATGTTGGCCATGTCTTTTGCGACGTTCGCGATATTTATGGTGAAATTTTCAAACACACCTACAGCCTCCTGCAATGACGTAAAATATCTCCAGGTCATTAACTAGCCAGTCTCATTTATGCAATTGATATTAAGAATGCGGAAAAAGTCTAGCAGGAGGCCCTCGATGGTGTCCAGGGTATTCATTGTCAAAATAACTCTTTTAGGAGCCTGGATTATTTTTTCCCATTTTTCACCATTTTCACCTCATATGGCTTGAATGGTGGTTTATCCTAAAAGATCAGATATTTACTTTTATGGTTTAAATAGATATATCAAAGTTAAAAGCCTTCAAGTTATGAAAATTGGATACCTTTATGGAAATATTTCTGGTAATGTTTATTCCGGAAAATTTTGACACAGAATCATTTGCCTAGAATTAAAAAAAAAATATGTCACATTTATAAACAGAGAAAGTCCCGAAAAGCGACATGCACAGAAACGTAAATGACTATTTAGAACACAAACCAGCTTCTCGACTGTCCTTAAAAACGATGACAATGTTGTTGTTGACGATGGCGATGGCGATGGCGATGGCGACGGCGACGGCGACGGCGACGGCGACGGCGACGGCGACGGCGACGGCGACGGCGACGGCGATGGCGATGCTGGAGATGGATGAGAGGAAAATCTTGGATTAGAACGAGATGTAAATTGAGCTGTTTCAATGTTTTACGGCTTTCCTCTTAGCACATGTTTTTATATTTTTCCAACTATTGGGAGGCGAATGACAGGAAACGCAAACGGTTTAAAGGTTCAAAAATTCAAACTTGTCATATCGCTCAATTTACAAAACTTGGACGAAACAGATGTTTTATAATAAGTGAACGCTAGCGAGGATCACTTTGGTTTCCTTCCATTTACTGATTGAATAGAAGTGTGCTCTGATTGAAAAGAGGTATGCGTCGTTCATCAATACTCGTTACAGATATTAAACTTAAGTTTGTTTGTTTAAGTTTTGTTTTTTTTAAACGTGCATGCGCTTTCGTTTCTTACACTTTCTCTTCTTAACAGGTGTCAGATTGTGACAGATACATTTAAAGAAATGCTTCAAAGTTTGTTGGCAAGCCATTTGAATCACCTTTTTCATTATACAAATAAAAATATTTCGGTGAAGCCTCTATTTAACTTGCATTACCTCAGTCTGTTTCAACTACCATTTACTCGTTCAAAAATTGTTCAGCTCATGGAGGATCTTGCCGTAATTACAGCCCTAAATAAGTAGGGTACACACAGGCACCCACACTTTGATAGGTTTTGTATAAAAGAACATGCATTCATTTACTGACATCAATGAAAACGCCTTGTCACTTATGGCAAGGAAAAATTCCGTTGGCTAGATTATCTCAATCTCAACGCCCTCGACAAAAGTTGTTAAATATACAATTTCCATCGCTGTTTTGCCAGCTGCAGGCGATGTAAAAAAAAAGGAAAATTTTAGAGTCATCATTCTTTTTCGAAACATATGTCCCGGATTTTTTCATGGGCATTATGTTCAACCACTAATACGCGCTTAGAAGGTCGTTCATCGCTCACACGTACAAGTTAGAAGAGCTGAGCATATTCTGTGAACAATATTTTCACTTTTAAGAAGCAAGAGCAATTTTCCTGACACAAGTGGAAGACTGTAATGTTTCAGCACATAGTAGACTTTATGATTGGAATGTGATCTTACCTCCGGGAATCTCGCAAATATAGGCATTTTTATCATTCCGAGAGATACCATTAAAGAGGCCTCCATTCTTGGATATTTCCGCATACTCGTTGGTACCATCTGGCTCAGAATCTCGCCATTTTGAAATATTTAATTGTTCTCCACTCAGCCAAGTCCAAACCCCGCCTATCTTCCATAAACCAATGTGCCACGCACTAGCATTCCAAGTACCACGCTTCTGAATCTCGTTACTGATAAACTGCCATTCTTCTTCAGTTTCGATGGAGACTAAGTCAAATCCCTGTTCGTTACAGACACGCCTACTGTTATTCCAATCCATCTCTTTTTTTCCGTCGCTTTTCGAAAATATGTAAGAGGAGTTTTTGAAACAGGTTGCTTGGCACTCTACGAGAAAAACCAGTACTTCAAAACTGGTACTCAAGACCTTGGGCATACATTCTTCGATGTGTTATGTTTAAAAGAACATGCATTTACTAACTGACCTCAGTGAACACGCCTTGTAACTTGTGGCAAGGGAAAATTCCGTTGGCTAGATTATCCCAATCTCAACGCACTCGACAAAAGTTGTTAAAAATACAATTTCGATCGCGGTTTTTCAGCTGCAGGCGATGCAAAAAAAGGACAATTTTAGAGTAATCATTTTTTTTTGGAAACATTTGTCCCGGATTTTTTTATGGGCATTATGTTCAACTACTAATACGCGCTTAAAAGTTCATTCGTCGCTGACACGTACATGTTCAAGTGAGGTGAGCTGAGCATATTCTGTGAACAATATCTTCATCTTAAGAAGCAAGAGAAATTTTCCCGACATAAGTGCAAGAATGTAATATTTCAGCATATAATATACTTTATGGTTAGAACGTGATCTTACCTCCGGGAATCTCGCAAATGTAGGCATTTTCATCATGTTCAGAGATACCATTAAAGAGACCTCCACTCTTAGATATTTCCGCATAACTGTCGTTACCATCTGGCTCAGAATCTCGCCATTTCGAAATATTTCGTTTTTCTCCACTCAGCCAAGTCCAAACCCCGCCTATCTTCCATAAACCAATGTGCCACGCACTAGTATTCCAAGTACCACGCTTTTGAATTTCATGTTTGATAAACTGCCATTCTTCTTCAGTTTCGATGGAGACTAAGTCAAATCCCTGTTCGTAACAGACATCCTTGTTGTCATACCAATCTCTTCCGCTTTTCGAAAATATGTAAGAGGAGTTTTTGAAACAGGTTACTTGGCACTCTATGAGAAAAAAAAATAAAGGACAAAAAATAGACCAAAAAATGTATACTGTTGTAACAATAGTGATAATTCTGATGGTGGAGACAAAGGAATAAATAAATAAGTAATTGTTTACTGATCATATCAATAGTAATAACGATATAGATGAAGAAGAGAAAGTATATTTTTATTCCATTAACATTGATGAAAAAACAATGGGCATCAAAACTTTCTACCTCACCAAAGGAAAAATTAGAATTAGCAAGGTTTTAAAAGTGGAAATTGGGGAAATCAGGGTAATAGCACCGTTAGTCTGACTTTTTTTTATTTTTGCTTTCCAACTAACGTTTTTTAATCGCAAGCCGATGTAATTCCAGGAGGAAGTCTATCACTAATCATTTTGATAATTCAGTCAAATCCTTTCTTTTTTTCCGGTTAATTTTTATGGTACATAAATATTATATTGGAATTACACTTTCTCACCTGTTCCTGGCAATTCCATAATCAAATGAAGGATGACTGTAGAAGAGAAAATGAGATTGTTATGTCGAAAATAACGTTTGAAACAACTAAAAAGTTTATTATATTTCGAGGTAGACTAGTACTAATGCATTTTATTCGCTGCATGCACTTTAAAACCTACCTATGACTTTTCTTACCTTCCCTTAGGAGCTTAGGGATGCGTTTCATCAGATGTTTAAATGATTATAATTCAAGGACCACCTTCAATTTGTTATCTATCTCTTGCCTTTAATTTTGTTGAATTGAAACTTAAATCTAAAATGGAAATGAAAGGAAATTGCGGTAAAAAATGCCAAAACTTTAGACAGTTTTTAACTGTTCCTCGAAGTAACCGGGATGGGCGCTTATTCCTTTGGGCAACGACTTCACATGCTTAGAGCAAAGCAAATACTTGTGCCTTATAGCTTTGTTTTTCCCAGAATCATCACCGAGAGGTCAAACGTATGGATTAGACATTTATTTGTAAGTTCAAAAAGTTCAAAATTGTCGCTTCTCGGAACAGATAACTACAATATAAATATTTACAACTTATTCGATGCCGACATTTTGCGCGATGTTATTCCAAGTCAGAGAGTGCCGTTGGGAAACCATTCAAGTGTTCTTTATAACCGTCAGAAAAGTTTAATGAGCTAAGAAATTTGTTGCTTAAAAAAGGGAAAAAACAACAACAACAACAATAATATCCGTTTGGTAGGTGCAACCTTCTGTTGTTCCGCTCTCCGTCCGTATTTTTGCACTGTTGTACAGTGGAATACCGTGAGCATGCTCCATTGCCCAAATAAATGGCTTAAATGGCGTAGTAGCGGAGTGATAAAAAAGTATATCTTTCGACAAATGACCCTATTATTATTTCAAAAAAAAAAAGAAAAAAAGTGATTTGAGTGGAGATGAAAATTGTAAATGAAGACAGTAAACGTACAAATTTAGCTTTTTTTTCTCTTTTTCTAACTGCGTTGGAATTCATTAATTTACCGTTTACTGGGTTTTGGCTTCCATTTAGAAAATAAAATTCAACAACTGAAACCGATAAAAAATTCGAGGATGCAGGGAATTTATTAAAGGGAAATAAAAGATGAACCCGTCACAAGCTGAACTGTTGCTGACGGCATTTATTATGATAAACACTTGTCCAAACTGGCCCTCTGTTTATCACAATTATTTTTTCGACTTATCGTTTTTATAAAATGAGCACGAATGCAACTCCCATTTCTTTTCGAGCAAGATTGTTTTAGTGAAACGTCTGAATTAGTTTTAGTCGACGAACTCAATTCGTTTTTTTCGCGAAAAAGATCACATATAGCGTCTGTTTATTTCTCGGTTAACTTATGGTCACAGCAGCTTCATGAAGTAGGCGACTATGTTATCGTGTTCCTGAAACCTTATATAATATTTCTGAAAGGCTTTGCACTAAACGTCCATTAAGACACAACAATCGTGAATTATAACTACCATTTCAATTTTAAAACCGCAAAACTGTTTCAAAAAAAAAAAATATCTAGATCTAACCAGACACTATTTACTTAACAATTCCATAACATAGAAGATGTAGTAGAGCTTCGGTTGTACTTACTCAGAGCAGAGTGTAAAAACAGGGCTGTGAACATTTTACCGGATTGAAGCCCAATTCTTCAAGCTTACGATATAGAGAAGTTGCCCCCAGCAGATGCCAGTACACTTATGCTATATAGTTCTTAACATGAAAACAACACCGACGCGACAGATTGTGTAACGTATTAAAACTCTTTTGAGGGCGGTAACATGACATATGATAATACTCGATCGCTTCTCACTGACATAAGCCACCACTATTTTTTCCCTTGATAAAAGGAACAATGAAGCTAAAGGCTTTTTCCACCAGGTGCAAAGGAATTGTTTGCTTCAGCAAAACAGGAAACTCGCTATAATTAGCTATATAGAAATAGCTATACTAGTTTACATTTTCTTATAGAGCAGATAATAATAAGTTGATAAAATACGTTTTTAATAAAACTTGTTCATGAATCATGTTTAAAGTTAGTGTTCTTTTGTAAATCAGTATTTTCCTACCGGAAGCTTTATCGAGTATTCGATCTGTTCAACTGCACGAATGGAAGAAATTACCATCTATCCATCAAATAAATGAAGCTGCTCGTTGAAACTGATAACGTTTACATCGTATTTTAATAACTTCACCAGCGGGACTGATTCTATAATACATGTATGGGGAATAAACCAGGGGAAGTAGAAGTCCTCTGGTGAATTCATATTAACGCTGCATGTATTGGAACGACATGCAGGGGAATCCAGCATTTCTCTGAGTCTGCGAGAAACACAATAACATCGATATTTGTTTAAATAGTAATTGGGAGAGTGGAATAGCAAATAATAAGGAGGGAGGCTCGAGCGCTCGAAGGAAGGCGCGCAAAGGACACTAATAAGTGAAAACTTTCCCTTTAAAGAGACGAAAAGTGTCCTTTATGGCTCCTCAATGTTATAGACCAGTCTAGAAGGGGGGGGGGTGGGGAAGGGTAGGATAAAATTTACTTTATCTTTCCATAGGGTTCTGTGTGATATTCTTATCCTTCCTCATTGGCAACTAACAATCACTTTGATATGATTCGAACTAGCTCTAGGCAAGCAAATTGATATTCCGCTCGTTGATAAACTGGGCACTGTAAGTCAATGTCGCGAAAGACAATAGCATTCTAGGAGACACAAGACCGCCGAACGTCTAAGGCAATTGCGGAAGATTCGTTCAGAAAAAGTAGAATCCCCCACCGGATTTTTAGGTTGGTATGTTGCAGAGTCTGAAACGGAAGTTCAAGGCAATCCGTATGGTTTACATACTCCATGATCGCGTAATAAAAAAAGACGCCTTTAAGTGACCACATGCCAAATTACGTCAACACTCAAAATTTTTCGCAATGCCGACCGCCAATAGAAACACAGAAGTGTCCTGCGGTGTCTCAAGAGGCTATCAGCAAAAACAAATTTTGCAGGTAACAATCGAACAGTTGTCCGTACCAGAACGTAGTTAAATAGTCTAAGAACTCTTTTCTCTCTTTATCTTTCGTTATTCACAGTCAGTGATCTAAAGCACAAATAGCTGTTTTCTAGATTATTTAGAGCAGACTATTAGAGCCAGGGTACCTGGCAAGGGTCACTTGCCGACGACGCGACGGTAATTGCAACATTCAGTATTAAACAGCATGTCATTTTTCCCGTTCTGTGTGGTTAAAGACAGAGTAACATTAAGCAGAATCACAAAACGCTGTTTCAATTCATTTGAGTAACGCCTCTTAGTTTCTTATATATGTTTTTTTTTTCATTCGCATTTTCCCATCCGCCATCCACACCTGCCATCTGCAGTCATCCGGTCCACGTTTTACAGACACCTGGACGTTTTGCCTCACAAAACACCTCGGCAGTTCTTTCTGGTGACATGTTCAAATTGACTACTCACAAGTTGGCAGGCTGAAGAATTCGGTTGGATAAGACGTCTTTGATAATTACTCACGTGCGTTTGATATTAAGGAAACCTTTTATTTGAAATTATTGTTAAAACAGAAACGCTTAGTTTGACATTACCTACCACGTTACTACAGTTATTTAATAACGATATAGCTGCTTTTCAAAGCACGCCCTTGTACTACAGGAACAAAAAAATTTAAAAGGTTCTATCGCTATCTGCTACCGTATTTTTTTCCGAAGGCCTTTGGGGAAACAACAAGCTCGAGTCACGTGCGAGAACTCTGAAGAAGTCTTATTTTTTTTTTACTAATAAACTCAACAAAAATTCATGTTCTAAAGAGAAATTTGGTACTCACTCAACAAAGTTATTGAATATAGGACGATTCTCTAAATCTGACAAGCCTTTGTCAACATCTCACTTTTCTGTTTGAGTTACGTTTCTCTCAGCATTTCGCTCAACCAATTCTAATCTTTTTTTCCCCAAATTTTCTTCTGGCCGAATCAGGTTGGTAGCAATTCTTCTTTGGGAAAACTTTTTTCCAGATCAGTCTCATGATAAAAGAATAAGCTTTCAGAGTGTGTTGTTTTGAGTCAAAATGAGCGTTGTGTTGCTAATCATTATGCAGGAAATTGGATGTCATTTACATTTTTGACGTCTTGTCTCCCGTTAAATTCAATTCTAAGAACTCAGACTTTTCACCTGTTTAAAAGAAAGCATAGCAAAAATATCAATTAATAGTGTAAGAAATCGTTTCTCCACGTTACTCATTATTCTTTTGAAATAATGGAGTGGACTAAAATGTTAAGTAGTCATAAATAGTTAAGCTCAATAGAGTAAATTTTTGGTATCGATTGTAAATGTCCACTCTTGCGGTCGACTATTCACCATTGCGAGTCTTTGTTTATTAAGCTATGTAAGAAACCATCTCGGTGATTTTAGAGCAGTAGCATAACACGAACTAACTCGGAACAAATATGGTTTTACTTAAAGTAAGTTTCTAATTTCAATTGATTCTCAAAGCTCAAATGACTGTTCTGCCTTACTTTACCTTTTTACAATGCTCTTCTCCATAAGTAGTTAGATACTGTTTGTATTTTACTTTTCATTTGGATACATCAGTCTGGAATTTCGAGGTATGCCGAGCAGACCAATTAAGAAATACCACTACGACATACAAAATGGGTGAGTAATCAACACTATCTAAAGGACATTTCGATTTGAAACCCCCCCATTTGTTATCGCGCGGCTTTCTTGGTTTTGCAAAATAATATGTCAGTTACCAAAAATAACCACGTCAGCTTCGATAATTGTCCTAAGATTATTAAGGAAATAAGCCAGCTATCGACTCGCGTTATGAAAAATTATGGGGTGTTGATATTGTTCACATCTCCCTTCGAAGCTTTGTCTTTGGGCAAAATGTTCCCTTTTCGGACAGTCTATAAGCGGCGAAAATCATTAGCCTGAGGCGATTTATTCACAAATTAATGAGATATCAAAGATGCGTATCCCGCCAAAGAAGGACGAATCACGCAAGTTCCTCGATATATTGTTGTACCTATATCTCTCTCGATGGAGATGTCCTTAAGATGATCGCGAGATAGCTCTGAAATCTCATCTATCCTTTTTCTAACATTACGAAAGGAGAAATGAGGTACAGACACATGGGGGCTCCGGCCCACCTCCTTCTAATTTATGTGAAAAACAAAGCGCTTTATTCGAAAGCCTTCATTTATAGTACTTTTGCATAGCGCTGTAAATTGGATCGATCTGCACCACGTATCACACTAAAATGATACATTATTTTTGCAGTGTTTAAATACCCACATCTAAATATGAAGGGTGGGGCAAAGGGGGGGGGAGTTGAAATAGATCTAAAAACCTCTTCCCTTTCTAATGGCTTCAATTTTCCCTTAGAAACTGCTCTCTGGGTTTTTTTTCCCGGAAAACAAGTCTGATGAAAAATCTTTTTGTTTTTTCACGTTTACAGCGTTCCTTTAGCTAAGATAAACTCAGGGCATTTCTTGCCCAGGTGCATCTTTCTCGAAAATCGAAGTTAGTTCCATTTCTTCCTAGTAACTCGCAAATTTCAATCCGTTGAATCCGCTACGTTTAATCAGATGTAACTGATCCTGAAGAAATCTAAAATATTATTTCGTTTTTGTCACAAATTCAGTTATTTGTTTTTTCACTCACTTATTTATCATAAAATTTAAAAGTCAGCTTTAACCGCTACTATTACCAAAGCAAATAGTATTTGCTATTTTATACGTATTTTAACTGCTTAAATATTATAAAAAGGTGACGCTATCGTAAAATGTTAGTCTAAAAATTGCCCACTAAAATTCAGAGAAATGCCTATCATAGTAAAGCTTAAGACTGTTTGAAGACACGTCAGTCTTGACTGCTTGACTGCAATGCCGCGACATTCCAACTAAATAATAGGAAATAATAGGAGGCGAAGAAACCACCATGTGAAAGTCAGACTGTTTTGAAATCTAACAGCAATCGACAGCCAACCTATAGGTTAGTTACTTTAAAGCAATTTAGTTTGCAGCTAAAGCAAACTTTCCCTAATTACGTATGAAGTACTTACTCTTAATTTAAAGAAAAAAAAGCTTGAAAAGCTCTTGCATCTAGCTTAAAAAACGTTAAAGGCTACTGACTTTAGCAAATTACCCAATCATCGCAGTAACTGACATCTTACAAATGACTTACTCACCAAGCTAAAGGCTCGATTTGAACGGCCGAAATCCTCCGGACAGATCGAAAATGAGCAACTACTACTGACTAACTATTACATTAAGCAATCCAATAATGGAGTTTCAGGCTTGGTCAGTGTTGAATCTAGTTCTTCAAGCTGAGTGTTTTTCCACCTCAAACTCATTGAAAGACTGCAATTCAGCTACCCACGTATCACCAACATCACTTGGATTAACCTGTGAGCTCCTCTTTGCGGAGTTTCCATTGTTTGTAGATGGGAAAACCCTGTTCACCTTCCTTTTGAATCGCTCTCTAATCTGCAGATAGACAAGCTAGGTAAACAAATAAAGGCACCGATAGACATGGAAAGTAAGAAAATGAACCACTCTCACGGTATATTCAAGTTTAAAACCTCATTATATACACCATATGTATAATTAAACTTACCTGACTGTTTCGCACACAGTGAAGAACGAAAATCAGGAAACCCTTTGACAGAAAAAAAAGAATGTTTTTCAAGCCAGTTTCGTTTTGTGATTGCGACTTGGAGTACCTATGTTAAAATTTATTTTCTTAAAGTCCCAAAGAACAACAAAGAGAATCAAATTTTTTCTTGACTTGTAAGAATCTCATAGACAGTGGCATCGCTTTTTTCCTTTTCTTTTAATTTTTATCCTCTTTTGTCTGTGTGTCACATTTACAAATATCCCATCAACACCCTACGATTTATAATTATAAAGTAATCTCGACACTCAATGTGGATAATCTCATGTATGAAACTATAAAATGGTAATATTTGATACTCACCTGAGTAGAGTTGAGGATAGTAAAAATGTAGGAAAAAGCTTTGTGTAGTGGCGACAGAAGACCAAATAACCACGTGATACCCAACAGGGGAATCATCACCATGCATGCTCTAATGCCAACTCTGAAGGACGAAAACTTGTTGATCAATTGATTGCACATCACCCTCACAAACATTTACGGTACCCAGAATTTCTTTTCCCTAATTAATAACAACAAGCTCCTGAGGAAGTAAGACGTATTCGATTGTAAGGATTCTTAAAGATTTCAGCCAATCTCTTGCAGGAACTGGAAACTTTTTTCCCTCTTTTTTTTTTAATTCAATTAAGAGCTCTTTCTCACCGTAACTGCTGACTTTGCTGTTCTCCTGTTGGCTGCATTCTAGTCATCTCCCTTATGACTCGTGTGAGTATCAAAATGTTGATCTGATAAAGGAGTAGATAAATTAAAAGCTTGTATTAAGGTATGGCTATTACACATTTCAAGTCTTATATCAGAATCACCAATTTGAATAAGCCGAATCAGAAACTTACCACTTCAATTGCAATCACAAATGTGACAAATATCCATATCAAATTGTTTGCTGAGGATATCCAACAACTTAAAAGGGGAAAGATAACAAAACAATAAAAAAAATTGGAAGCATAAGATCTGCAGTCAACGTAATTCGTAAGAAATTACAAAGCGAACAATAGGCGGGCGGGCGCGCGTAGATATGGAATTTCTCTTCGAGCGTTTGACTCGACTGGGCCCAGCGAACGATTGAGATGTCGAGTTGAACACGAGGAGATAAATTTCATATCTGCATCTCATATTTTCAAATTTCATATCTGCAAGCGAAAAACAGAAAGCTGTCCCGAAAGGATAAATGTTATGAGAAGGTAAAGTTAATAAAAATGTCAAAGCAAATTAAAAGAAACATCAAAACTTCAAGAAAAAAATTAACAATTTATGGGAAGAAATAGAGGAGAAAAAAAGAAAAAAAACATACGCCTCGTACAATTTGTCGCTGGTGTAACTCTGTATTCCTTCTTTTCCGGCAGCGATGCACAGTGAAATGGCCACCATAACTAAGGGAAAACCTATCACGAAATTATAAACCAATCAAGGCGACTCAATAAGATTAAAATTAAATTAGTTCAAAACAATTAAAAGCAGCATATCGTTAGTTCAACTGTATAATCAAAATACCCCATGACATGACGTGATACATGTGCATCTTGGTGTTAATGTTATAAACCTTTACAACAAACAGATAGAGATAAATTCCCTCGACCAGCATCCAACAGAAAGCGGCCATCAGAAGATACTGCATAATAACTGCTACTATGAGACACACAGCCTGCACAGAGACGTAAAGAAAAAAAAATATTTTGTCATTTCAATGTTTTGTTTGATCATAATATATTTAATTTAATTGAAATAATGGAAAAAACCTCTCACCTTGTTCTCTGTGGCGTTTATTCCGGAGAGAAAAAATATTTGTCCAGCTCCTAAAGCCACAGCAAGACTGACGCGTATTTGAGACAGAGGCTGACGAACATCTCTGTTAAAATCAAGATATTAGAGCAGCAACAACAACAACACACACACACACACACACACACACACACACACACACAAAACCAAACAAAAAAACAAAAGCAAAAAAAAAAAATGAGTGAAAACAAGAGAGAGCAGTTAGGCAGATGAACTTGGACAGTGACTGATAACGAGTGATGTCCAAAACATTGGGTACGGATTAAGTTTCTAACTAGCACCAAGGCATTCCCTTTATTATTTTTTCTTTTTTTTTGGGGGGGGGGGGGGAGAGGGGGTATGAACATTACACTGGCTTTATTTATTTACTACATCTTCCAAGGTATTTAAGGATGTTCTTCCTGATAATTTGATTACAGTACTTACGTAAGGAAAGAATATAAAGTTATTGTCGAAAGTATTCCGATGATGGAAAGGCTTAGCCCCACATACGTGATGATCTCCAGGATAGCTACGTCGTTCTCGGAAAGCTGCGTCAAAAACAAAAGCAAAAGGAGGCAATACTTAAATTAACCATACGGACCCATTATTAGTTTGGAAACAAAGTAAAAAACAATGATAATGATAATGATAATAATAATAATAATATTAATAAAGCTACCTTAGTACTACCGCTGAAGTCAACTAAGACAGCGAAATGAGTCAAATGATTGCAACTGCAAACCGTTTCTTCTGAATTGCTCCTCGAATGATCCACATGACAACCCTCCTCTGAAAACCCATCTGGACTAAAAACAAAGGAATATTACAATATAAGAAATAACAATAACGATTTTCTTTCTCAGAGGGCACGGTAACAAATCCTACGATCTGATTGGTTGTTAGTTCGGATTTCCAATCTCTGCCCACGGCCACGGTGACGATTACAAGGATTACCGAGTACGTCATTACCTTCCATGCCATTATTCGTGCATATATTTCATTTTTCCAGCTGGGCAATATTTTTAACAGCAAAAAGCCATAAGGCTTTTACTGCTGACCTCGCAAATGAAGGTTTGACTGATAATCTCCGGTTTCTACACTCAACTTTGGACTAAACCCAAAAAAGATGGAGTTCCAAAGCATATTTAACAATATCTTTGTTTTTACCTATTTTTGAAACCACTCCAAAACATGCAGTGTTGTTCTTCTTTAACGACCTGAAAATATAGTTTACACGTATTTCTAGTAAATCGATCCAACATGACACAGATGGAACGCGCTCATCTTTCAGTGTTTTTGCTGTTACCTGAAGGTTTCTGAACTTCAAGATGGCATCTCGTCGTAATTTTTCAGGTTTGGGATTCATCGCTGCCGTCATTATTCTGGTGTTAACATACCTGCAGAGAAAATGTTTTCCTATGCCATCAAGTTTTGCAAAGCATCACATTGCATTTACATGCAACTGCATGATGTAGAAGCACACTTTATGTCATTTTTATCTCCGATGTAAAACGGTGATAATGAAAACTAACTTTTTTATGTGACTTTGAGAGTTTATTGTGTGATAGATAAATTTCTTCAAATAAGCTTCAAAATGGACTTTAGTCATCGCCTTCTTTTTTCATTGTTAAAGTTCTTATCATACCACTTAATAGGCTTCTCCTTATTTGGTTGGTTAAATTTGATGTGGCATGCTGTATAATTCAATACATGCACGCTAAGCACGAACCAAGTCGCAACTATTTCATCGTTTAACGTTACCTGAAAGTGTTAGTTTCTTTCCCAGTGGATTGATTTCTCAGCAGTAATTCATGAAGATCCTTGTACACACACCCTACAATCACTGACCCTATAAAGAAAACAACCAGAGTGTGGAAAAAAAGTCCTTCTAACGCCAAACGATGGGGTTAGCCTCAGTATAAATATGTTCGAAATGGTGATCGATCAAGTTCCCCTCTCTTTCTTTCACCAAAGAACTTATTAAGTTATAATACAGTATGGGCCATGATTTGTTTGACCCATTTATTTTGACATTTGATAACCCAACTGGCTAAACTACCTCATTGTTCCTTTATCATTCTGAATAAACTATTTGAACCCAAGACTCCACTGGAATAGATCAACTAAAATGCTTTCGTTGTTTTTTACTTTCCTATGACGTCAGTGAAAACACAGAAATGTTGTGCGTACTAATTATCATTAATTCAAGCAATTGACCCTACATTCTACTTGTTAAAGGGCGAAATCATCTACTTTGAATTTTGGGAGAACGTTCAACTAAGGTTTATATATCACGAGATGGGCGTGAGTGATTGGCAAACAGTCCAGACTAAACTTGACTATTCTCCCAGCTTCCTGATAGGGTCATCACGTCGGTTTAACGTCTTTTGCTTTTATAATATAAACGTCAATTTTCTATGGGTTTACCTGAGCAATAAACGAAAGGTTTTTTGACCATTCGGGGTGCACATATTTTCTCAACTGTTTTGAGATGTTTAATGATTGACAAATAGTACACTGATACGCAAAACCATCTGAGTTCTAAATAATAGAGCAAATATTAAAGAGGAAAAATGCAATTCTATGATTTAGAGCTTAAAATGTGGTTAACGCAAACCTTTTTCAGCAAAATCATCCGAGGATATATTAATGCTGACTTCCCATTCTTCCCCCTTGAGGAAGAAGTCAGTTGCATTATGGCGGTAGCCAATTTGAATACCCAAAACTGTCAGAAGAACGCGAAGATGTTAGATGATGATTGGAATTCAAGGAGATGATTGTGGCATATGCAGATCCTCTTCTTGAAGGTCTACACACAGTTCTATGCTATCATTTTTTAAACGCCATTCGGGTTTATTTGAAATATATTATTGTACTGAGATCGTACTCACAAACTCAAAAGAGGAAATTGAAACAAAATTTTATCAAAACGAAAATCACTTCTCGTCAACTGTGCTTCACCCTTCTTCTTGCGCCTAATTGCATCAAGCCAGACGAATTTTATGCGCCTTCGACTGCTTCCATGAGCCTTTCAAGAATTCACTTGTATCACTTAACATCTACGGCCAGGCGGCAGAAAGACCATTCAGGAAGACAATTTGACGGTAGGTCAGTTACTAATAAAATATAATATTAACTCACCCACTGTTTGGCTTGTGATCGATGTAGAAGGATTCGTTCCATTTAGATGGTATTTACCATAGTTAAGGGCAAATTCCTCGAAGGCGACTGCCACCTTAAAGATGGATTCTCTTCTTGTTTCTTCTCCTCCATCATTAAGTTGGCCTTTAATGGGTGTCGTGATGTTCATAAAATTATCGATAAAGTCTTCAAATACACGCATAGCCTCCTTTAAGGACCAAAAAGTTAACTTTAATCGTGTCGTTATCACAATGAGAAAACAAAAGCGCACATCATGAGACTTGGACTGATTGGATATTGTATGATTAAAAAAAGGAGCGTTTTAACAGAACATCATTTCAGCGAATGAGCCACTCTTCTTTTGAGGAGGTATACTTTCCTATATTTAATTCTCGTGATGCTAGTAAAAATACTGTATTGTCATGCTTTTGTCCCTGTTTAAAACGCTTGTGCAGCTTACGAACTGCAGCGTTGCACAAGTAACTCCTTCTAATTACCGCACATTTCATATCTATAAGTAATCTTGATCTTGTTATAGGGAGACATGAGTGCATTTATACCTTCAAAGAGTTATTTCTCCTGCTATCTATTTCACCAAGTTTAGAAACAGAACCATTTGCCTGTGGTAAAGAAAGACAAAAGCGTTGAAGAATGGCAGAAACTATGAAAATTATTGTTCCAAAAGAAAAAAAAAGGAGAAACTACGAAACATACCAAATTCTTAAGTACTTCCAACGTAGATGTCCAAATTGACGATGGCAGAGACGACGATGCTGCTGCCTGTAATGATGAAGATGCTGATGATTTTGTTGATATTGATTCTGATTCTGCTGTTGTTGTTGCTTCTGCTCCTGATGACGATGACGATATTGAAGAGGATGGCAATGGTGATGGTGAGAGTAATGATAATGGTGATGACGACGATGACTGCAAGTGATCTGTATGTTGAAGTAAAAGCTAGATGTCAAAACAACATTTAACTAAAATTAAAAAGCAATGATAGAGCGCAAGGAATTTGGAATATGAACAATGAAGAAAGAGCTATTCTATTTTAAGACTCATTGACATTCAATCGTGAAAAAACAAATTTTTACGTTAAGTTTACTCACCCCAAGTATGAGATTTATCTTTTCGCTGCACTGTTGAAATTTGAGTTGAGAAACCTTGAGTCGCCGTTGACGGAGTGGATGAAATTAAATCTGACCTGTATGAATCGGAAGAGCTGCAGAAGCCCCTTAAACATTTTGTGCATGTGCAGCGTTTATCTCCGCCATTTTTGGTAGAAAAGATTCCCTGCGTGAGAGGATATGAGTCCAAAGACGACATGAGACTTCCACAATAGTCACCATTCCCAGAGCATGAAACCCAACCTTGAGGGCTGGTCGGCCAAGTTCTAGAGATATGACATGTGACAGCGTCGCAGGTCTGTGTACAATCAATCGCGTTACAATGCATATTGCACATTTCTACTTTATTTTTGCATTGCTGTTTTCTGCATTGTCCCCCTCCGCAGTTCAGTTTGCATGTTTTAGCGTTGCAAGTTTGTTCACAATCCCCTCCGCTACATTCCAAGTACATTTCACAAAAATCTGTTTCATCATGACACTCCTGTTTCTTACATTGACCCCTACTGCAGTTCAGCTTGCATGTTTTAGCGTTGCAAGTTTGTTCACAATCCCCTCCGCTACATTCCAAGTACATTTCACAAAAATCTGTTTCATCATGACACTCCTGTTTCTTACATTGACTCCTGCTGCAGTTTAGTTTGCATGTTTTAGCACTGCAAGTTTGTTCACAATCCCCTCCTCTACATTCTAGATTCATTTCACAGACGTCTCCTTTGTCATCGCACTTCTGAAATTTACATTTTCCCCCGCTGCAGTTTAGTTTGCATGTTTTAGCGTTGCAAGTTTGTTCACAATCCCCTCCGCTACATTCTAGATTCATTTCACAGACGTCTCCTTTGTCATCGCACTTCTGAAATTTACATTTTCCCCCGCTGCAGTTTAGTTTACATGTTTTAGCGTTGCAAGTTTGTTCACAATCCCCTCTGCTACATTCTAGACTCATTTCACAGACGTCTCCTTTGTCATCACACTTCTGAAATTTACATTTTCCCCCGCTGCAGTTTAGTTTGCATGTTTTAGCGTTGCAAGTTTGTTCACAATCCCCTCCGCTACATTTCAGAACCATTTCACACTCTTTTGCGAGACTTTTGCACGTTTGTTTGCATCCTATTCCCAGGCAAGTACAAGAATTAGCGTTGCTATGAAGCAGATGGCAAGAATAATTGTCCTTAGTACAATCCAAGTCAAACGCATCGTTGTTGCAAACGTTACCGTGCGCCCAAAAGCCTGGAAAAAAGAAAGTAATGGTAAGAATAAATAGAGAATAATACATGGGCGCGGAGAGATATGGAATTTCTCTTCGAGTGATGTCGAGTTGAGCACGTGTAAGTAGCTGATTGGCCGTATCAACACGCGTAAAAAAAACGATATTTTTTCGCGTGTGTTCTTGCAGCTTTTCTCAGGGCCGGAAATCTTTTTTATATCACTGCAGTTTATGTGATAAATTTAGAAAATTATAGTAATTATATAATATATAATAGACGATAGTTCACTGAGCCCTCTCACTCCCCCGCCAAACGAAAAAAGAAAAAAAAAAGCAGATTCATGAAATTATTGAATAAATCTAGCGTAGAACTTTCATAATATCTACTATTTTAGTATGATGTGAATAAATATATATCATTCATAGCAATTAACCTTCTATTTGCAGCAAGTATTCTGCCATCCTGAAACCGTTAGGCGTCACTGACTGATTTGTAAATTAAAAAATGTATATATTTATCTACTTGTTATTGTTTGTTTTTTTTTTTGTAATAATTTTTGCAAGGGTAGAGCGTTACTTCGGGCTATTTTGCAGGTTGCCCTGGTATGATTACAGATTGACGCCGTGTTTCCATAACTACGCGTAAAGCCTTAGAATCGAGAGAATGATATGTTATTTCTGAGTAGTAAAAATATTTCCGCTCAATGGCGCTGAGTTGCAATTGTTAACTTTCGTTTATTCAACTAAATGCAAGATTAAAATGAATGAATAATAACTTAAATACAAAAGATTTATAAAAACTGAGAAGGAAGTATAGAAAACTGCCTTTCCCTTGTACAAGAGGACCTGAAATGGTGTTATTAAGCTAGTAGGCTCAGTGATTTGTCAGAGATGAAGAGACAGCTGAATGTCAAATGCATCTTTTGTCACTAAAGAATTCACATCCTCATTTGCATATTTGCGCAAAAATTATTTATTTTCATGATGGACCCCTGAGTCAAATCAGACTTAAAGCTTGCGGCACAGGAATATATTGTAAAATTAGTTCCTTGAAATATTTTCTTGGCTTCCTTATGGTAGGTTGGTTTGATTAGCTGAGATGAAGAGCAAACTTTTCTAAAACCGTTCTAGCATTCTTTGGTAGTCTCACCCAACGCTATTGGGAGAGCCATAAGAGCGACTCCTCTAGGTATACGTGTGATAAATATTAAACAAAAAACTCTTTTGATAAAAACTTTGATACTCACTCAGGAGAGCACTTGATAATAGGAGTGTTCCCCATATCTGGCAACTTCTAGTCATCATCATTTTTTTTTCGTTGTGTACGTTGAGCATCTGTCAGCTGAACTAAACACAGCCTTTTGGCAAATTTTCTGTGGCTGAGGATCGGTTGATATTTTCTTTCTCAGTGAGGAAGGCTTGTGAGAATTCTCTCTTCGGAGATATTTGAAAGATCAGTCTTATGATGTTGTTTTGACCAGATCCAGCTGCTTAATGTAAGCATAAGTGGGAAATTGAATGTCATGCAAATCATTGACGTCAGATGTTTATGCTTAAATTCAGTGGTATTCCCCCTTTTTGCATCTGTTTGAAATTTAGGTAAAACAAATACAATCAATATAAAATCATCATTTTAAGAAACTTTCTCATGAGAATATTTAGAACTCTCTCCATAGATATTAAATTCATATGAGTATTTATTTCAATCACAAATAATTAATGGCTATTGCCACCCTTTGCTTATTTCGTCACTTAACAACGATAACAGAGAGGCCTTTTAGAGCTCTTACATCACTGAAGTCGCTTCGAGATAATTACTGCTCGGCAAGTGTACCATAGGAGATTGTTTTACCTTTTATTGACATTAGTGTCCGTGTACTGCAGAGATGCAGATCCCGCCTGTTTACGCCATGCGCCACAAATCTTTTTTATCAATTATACATAAAACTTTTTTGGTCTATCAAAACTTGGGCATAGTATTTCAAATTGCTTTATAAGGTACGTGGGTTTTTCCTCTTCACTGCATTAATGTTTCATCATCCAACTCACAATGACGAAGCGTTCACGCTATACCTCGTGGAGTCACGCATAAAATGGTAGACAGAAATAATTTATTATGTTTAAAAACGCACGCAGTTCGAAAGAGTTTTCTAATTGTCTGCTTCCTCAAATCGCTTTGACGAAGGGCGAACGCTCGAAACGTCAACTTTTTTTACTCTTTACGGTGGCCAATATACGTTTTCAACTCAGTTGTTAACACTGAATTAACTGCTGCTCAAAAAGTGATGGGTTCATAACTAACAGTTTATTATATATGTTTTTGTAGTGAACCACCTATTTTAGACTACCCTTAGGATTTCTAAAAGAAAAAAAAACAGAAAAAAAACTGAAAAGAACAGAAAAGAAAATATGAGGTGATAAAATTAACATAAGACAGGTGCAGTTTGAACAATTTTGTGAAACTAAGATCTTTATCCAACGTTTTTTTTTCCTTTACATGTAAGTGCAATTTTTCCTTTGTAATGAATGCGATCACTTTTATCAAAACCTTCGAAACACCGATGATATTTTTTCACCTCTCAATCACAATTAAACACATTTTTTTGTGTAAACACGTATCTTTAAAAATTATCAGCATGCAATGGCCATAGCTATTGCAGACACGTAACTCGTTTTATTTGCGTTATTCTAAGGCATGCGATTTAAGTTTTGAATTTGGGGAAAAAAATGGAGTTATTAAAGTCTGACCAAAAATTTAAACTTGTGCTCCGACTTGACCACCTTGCATCTGTTTTATGATCAAGCAAGCTGTTTCAACTGGTCGGAGCGTCCGTTATTTGTTATTTCAAATGTTTGCCATCTTATAGCAAGCTATGTCTTTTTCTATGTTTCAGTAGCCTGATAAAAGTGCAAAGACGAATGAAAAACCCGTGACGCAGCTCAAATGGATTTTGAAGAGTCTCCCAGGCAACCCTCTCCCTCGACTTAGCTATTTCTGAGAAATACGAGCGAATCTTAAACTTTTCATTCTTGTTTACATATTCCCGCCTAAACAAAGCTGTCAGCTATTAATGAAAGATAAAAATGTTTCAGGCGACCATCAACGGCCATGGTAAATGGGTGGATCATTGCAGCGTGTAACCTTAATCTGTGGGTATTACCTATATACCTAGATCTTATTCCCTAAACACTCTTTTGTTTTGGTTTACGTTTACGTGTGTGATTTTTCAGTTCAAATTCATCGTAAGACTGCAGTTCAACTGCCTTCACATGGCAAAGTCACTCATGTTAACATGTGAATTCTTCTTTGTGGAGTTTCCATTGGTTGCAGATGGGAAAACAGTGCTAACTTTTCTCTTGAATCGTTCTCTTATCTGCAGATAGACAAGGAAAGTGACAAAAAAAGGCACTCAAATTCATCCAAGATTTTGAAACTCCTGCTCTAGACAATCTTTTTTCCATATGAAACTTACCTGGCTGTTTCGTACACAGTGCAGGGCAAAAATCAGAAAACCCTTAAAAAAGAAAGATAGGTTTTCAAGATCGGTCTTTTTTTTTATAATCGATTCTTCCCATATCTCAGAGGTCAATGAAGTAAATAAGGATAACATAAAGGCGGAAACAATTTTTTTTATCCCTTTTTTTCTTTATTATTAGTTTTATCCTATTATGTATTTTAATAATTATTGTAGCAAAGGTCATCTGACCATACTGAAATAGTCTGACTGTATATTATCTCTGGACACTTTATATGGATATTTTTGTTAATGAAATCATTGGACTAAATACGTACCTGAGTAGAATTAAGGATGGTAAAAACGTAGTTGAAAGCTTTGTGTAATGGTGTCAGAAGACCAAATAACCATGTGACACCCAGCAAGGGAATAATAACCACGCATGCTCTAATGCCAAGTCTAAGGACGACAACAGTCTAAGATGAGGGATTCTTAAAAGATCAATTATAAATATCGTTTTAAGCAAATGAAGATCATCGCAGTATATACTCAACTTAAGCAGTTGAGAAAAATAAATATCGTTAAAAGGATGATTTAAAAATTTGATATGATTTCGTTAAAATCTCCGGCAGAAGCTGTCTTCCTCTTTTTTTTTTTTTACGTAATTTGGAAGATCCATCATACCGTATTTGCAGAATCTGCTTGTCTCCTGTTGGCTGCATTTTGGCCATCTCCCTTATGACTCGAGCGAGTATCAAAATGTTGATCTTAAAGAGGAAGATATGAATAGAATTTTGTAGTGAAGTATGGCTGTTGCACACAGTCATTCACAATAATGTCAAAAGAAAACATTTATTCCAATGCAAAACTTACAACTTCAATAATAATGACAAATGCGACAAATGTCCAGATCAAATTGTCATTTGAGGACATCCAGCAGCTAAAGGGGAAAAAATGGGGGAAGAAAGATGAAAATAGAAAAATTAGGTCCCACAATATTCCCGATCAGCTTTGTATGTTACTTTCTAAAGTAACATTCGTTCAATGAAAGAAACTGTAGGTCGTAGGCTGGCCTATGAAGATTAAGCTCGTAAGAAAGAGATTAATGAAAATAATAAGGAAAGGTAGGATATATAATCACATTAAAGCGAAACAAACTTTAAAAATTGAACAAACAAAATTAACAAAAATGAGTAATAAAAAGTTACGATGCGCCCCTTACTATTCATCGCTAGTATAGCTCTGTATCCCATCTTTTTCAGCAGGGATGCTCAGTGAAGTGGCAACCATAATGACTGGCAAACCTAGGAAATTGATATTCCGCTCGTTGATAAACTGGGCACTGTAAGTCAATGTCGCGAAAGACAATAGCATTCTGCGCGATACAAGACCGCCGAACGTCTAAGGCAATTGCGGAAGATTCGTTCAGAAAAAGTAGAATCCCCCAACGGATTTTTAGGTTGGTATGTTGCAGAGTCCGAAAACGGAAGTTCAAGGCAATCTGTATGGTTTACATACTCCATGATCGCGTGATAAAAAAAGACGCCTTTAAGTGACCACATGTCAAGTTACGTCAATACTCAAAATTTTTCGCAATGCCGACCGCCAATCGAAACACAGAAGTGTCCTACGGTGTCTCAAGAGGCTATCAGCAAAAACAAATTTTGCAGGTAACAATCGAACAGTTGCCCGTACCAGAACGTAGTTAAATAGTCTAAGAACTCTTTTCTCTCCTTATCTTTCGTTATTCACAGTCAGTGATCTAAAGCACAAATAGCTGTTTTCTATATTATTTAGAGCAGACTATTGGAGCCAGGGTGCCTGGCAAGGGTCACTTGCCGACGACGCGACGGTAATTGCGACATTCAGGATTAAACAGCATGTCATTTTTTCCGTTCTGTGTGGTTAACGACAGAGTAACATTAAGCAGAATCACAAAACGCTGTTTCAATTCATTCGAGTGACGCCTCTTAGTTTTTTATATATAAATATTTTTCCATTCGCATTTTACCATCCGCCATCCACACCCTTCGTCTGCAGTCATCCGGTCCACGTTTTACAGACACTCGGACGTTTTGCCTCACAAAACACCTCGGCAGTTCTTTCTGGTGACATGTTCAAATTGACTACTCACAAGTTGCAATTGGCAGGCTAAAGAATTCGGTTGGATAAGACGTCTTTGATAATTACTCACGTGCGTTTTGATATTAAGGAAACCTTTTATTTGAAATTATTGTTAAAACAGAAATGCTTAGTTTGACATTACCTACCACGTTACCACAGTTATTTAATAACGATATAGCTGCTTCTCAAAGCACGCCCTTGTACTACAGGAACAAGAAAATTTAAAAGGTTCTATCGCTATCTGCTGCCGTATTTTCTTCCGAAGGCCTTTGGGGAAACAACAAGCTCGAGTCACGTGCGAGAACTCTGAAGAAGTCTTATTTTTTTTTTCGGACTATGCTTGCGATACTAATAAACTCAACAAAAATTCATGTTCTAAAGAGAAATTTGGTACTCACTCAACAAAGTTATTGAATATAGGACGATTCCCTAAATCTGACAAGCCTTTGTCAACATCTCACTTTTCTGTATGAGTTACGTTTCTCTCAGCCTTTCGCTCAACCAATTCTAATCTTTTTTTCCCCAAATTTCCTTCTGGCCGAATCAGGTTGGTAGCAATTCTTCTTTGGGAAAGCCTTTTACCAGATCAGTCTCATGATAAAAGAATAAGCTTTCAGAGTGTGTTGTTTTGAGTCAAAATGAGCGTTGTGTTGCTAATTCATTATGCAGGAAATTGGATGTCATTTACATTTTTGACGTCTTGTCTCCCGTTAAATTCAATTGTAAGAACTCAGACTTTTCACCTGTTTAAAAGAAAGCATAGCAAAAATATCAATTAATAGTGTAAGAAATCGTTTCTCTACGTTACTCATTATTCTTTTGAAATAATGGAGTGGACTAAAATGTTAAGTAGTCATAAATAGTTAAGCTCAATAGAGTAAATTTTTGGTATCGATTGTAAATGTCCACTCTTGCGGTCGACTATTCACCATTGCGTGTCTTTGTTTATTTCGCTATTTAAGAAACCATCTCGGTGATTTTAGAGCAGTAGCATAACACGAACTAACTCGGAACAAATATGGTTTTACTTAAAGTAAGTTTCTAATTTCAATTGATTCTCAAAGCTCAAATGACTGTTCTGCCTTACTTTACCTTTTTACAATGCTCTTCTCCATAAGTAGTTAGATACTGTTTGTATTTTATTTTTCATTTGGATACATCAGTCTGGAATTTCGAGGTATGCCGAGCAGACCACTTAAGAAATACCACTACGACATACAAAATGGGTGAGTAATCAACACTATCTCAAGGACATTTCGATTTGAAACCCCCCCATTTGTTATCGCGCGGCTTTCTTGGTTTTGCAAAATAACAGGTCAGTTACCAAAAATAACCACGTCAGCTTCGATAATTGTCCTAAGATTATTAAGGAAATAAGCCAGCTATCGACTCGCGTTATGAAAAATTATGGGGTGTTGATGTTGTTCACATCTCCCTTCGAAGCTTTGTCTTTGGGCAAAATGTTCCCTTTTCGGACAGTCTATAAGCGGCGAAAATCATTAGCCTGAGGCGATTTATTCACAAATTAATGAGATATCAAAGATGCGTATCCCGCCAAAGAAGGACGAATCACGCAAGTTCCTCGATATATTGTTGTACCTATATCTCTCTCGATGGAGATGTCCTTAAGATGATCGCGAGATAGCTCTGAAATCTCATCTATCCTTTTTCAAACATTACGAAAGGAGAAATGAGGTACAGACACATGGGGGCTCTGGCCCGCCTCTTTCTAATTTATGTGAAAAACAAAGCGCTTTATTCGAAAGCCTTCATATATAGTACTTCTGCATAGTGCTGTAACTTGGATCGATCTACACCACGTATCACACTAAAATGATACATTATTTTTGCAGTGTTTAAATACCCACATCTAAATATGAAGGGTAGGGCAAGGGGGGGGGGGGGGAGTTGAAATAGATCTAAAAACCTCTTCCCTTTCTAATGGCTTCAATTTTCACTTAGCAACTGCTCTCTGGGTTTTTTTTCCCGGAAAACAAGTCTGATGAAAAACCTTTTTGTTTTTCACGTTTACAGCGTTCCTTCACTTAAGATAAACTCAGGGCGTTTCTTGCCCAGGTGCATCTTTCCCGAACATCGAAGTTAGTTAGTAACTCGCAATTTTTAATCCGTTGAATCCGCTACGTTTAATCAGATGCAACTGATCCTGAAGAAATCTAAAATATTATTTCGTTTTTGTCACAATTTCAATTATTTGTTTTTTGACTCACTTATTTATCATAAAATTTAAAAGTCAGCTTTAACCGCTACTATTACCAAAGCAAATAGCATTTGCTATTTTATACGCATTTTAACTGCTTAAGAGCCATTTTCCGAGAAAATCGAAAATCGCATGACACTCGTGAAAAAAACGAATTCTTTTTCCTTTCGCCAAAACATCCCTTTCAGTAACCTTATTGAAGAAAAAATAATTTTGGGTTCAAGCGATTCATTGTACGGGAGAAATTATAAAAAGTTTGAAAAATCGATTTTTTGCTGGTTTTTCGTACTCAAAACAACAGAATCCGACCGCAACTTCGAGAAAACGGTGAACGCATAAGAAACAATCCCTAACATCGAAACTTTAGCCGAGTATTATTTCGTACTTACTCTTTAATTTCCTGGAAGAAATTTGAAGAAAGAAGTTTTTAACATTTACAATCGACAAGTTTAAAAAGGTCAAATTTGTATTTCTGGAAATGTTAATAAATGAAGGCGAACTTTAACTGTTGTAAAAGGCCATTGGTATATGCCGCTTCCTAGTAAAACCCATATAGAATAAAAGCTTGGCTATTGAACTAAATTAGTGGAAAGTTTTAGCTCTGGAAATCCAATACAATGCTCACACTAAAGTAAGCAATTTGAGTATCTGAGTAAATAAAATTTATGCAAATTAGACGGCCCGCTGAATGAATTCATATTTTTAACGCAAAGTTTTGTTGAACGAACAACTTACCATTGCTTGTTGTGATAGAAGTTAAATCCATCTCTCAATCTGTTTGTCCTGTGAAGTGGCAACTCATCCATACCTGATTTGACCAAAATGTGTCCAGCAACTTCAGCGCTTGAGCTATGTAAACACTTCCCAAGCAGCGCTTATTACGCATCATCAGACGCTTCAGTAATAATGAAACCCGATTATGTTTTGTCCGAAAATAACATACAATGATGAAAATTAACCACTTCTCAAACCGCACAGTTAACAAGGTGAGTATTACTCTTATTGAGCGAACAAATCAGATACTAGACGGGATAACAAGATCATATGACGCATAATTTAGCAAACGTGCAGAGATTGGTCACGCTAGCTTGTCGCATACGACGGTACGTGCTATACTTCGTACACAATGTAAACAGACAAAGAAGTAATTACAGCTGTCCCAATGAAAAAATGTACAACCGTACGTCTGTTTATATATCATCAGTGTAGAAATATTCGACTCTAGGAACAATATTAATAAAACATTTCCAGGTCAAATGCTCCTGGAATAAAATTTATATATTGTCACGAACTGTTTCGCCACTTACTATTGCACGCGCCTCTACGATTTTATTTTTAATTGAATTATTTCCGTCTGGTATTACGAAATGCTGAAACAGCGTTAGAGGAGTTTGTCTCGTTTGTTGGGAGAGCTTTGTTTTTTGTCATGGCTTCGGCAACGTTTCACTCATGTAGTTTTTCTGGTTTATTACACGACGCCACACCCTGTGGTTTAAGCAGCGATTATCCAGGCCAAGTTGAAGTTCTCGCTTTAAGAAATTGTACAAGGGACATGTCGAGGCACTGCGAGCTGTATGGATTAAAAGCAGATACAGCACTTGACACTGAATGGAAACTGCTGTTAGCAAGAGCAGGTAAATCTTATGTACTGTCTTACCGTCTTATGTAACGGCTAATAGTGGTGTGCATTTCCATTATCTCTTTATCACAGACCTCACGATGGTCATGTTATTCTAAGAAAATCTTCGGGTGCTTTCCATTCAGCCCAAAATTCCGGAAGTTTCGGTTAGAAATCAAATGGAATGGACCATTTCGGTTCGGTCCTACCAGAATATTTGGGAACGCCTTTGAAGCTGGTCCACTTGACCGGTCAGGTTATTTCGGTCGGTCGAACCGAAATGTCCCCTTCCATTTGACAAAATTATTGTCCCCAGTACTCGCGTACCGCTCTTTTGTATCCGGCTTGCAGTACAATAAGCAAACGAGTTCATCTCTTTAAAAATCGCAGGCTTTCTGCGATGTTAATATTTTGCAAACATAATATTAACGCTTACGATAGCAAAAAAGATCTTTATTCACCATCCCCGCTCCGCCACCCACGCACACACACCTGTCACTGATACACAGACTTTAAAGACCTTTTTATGAAAACGCGACCTCAAGATCTCCTAGCACACGAGCCTCTCAACTCGCTCGTGATGTATGCAATGGAAAATTTTCCCTTTACCTTTGTTTAGGGGTATTTGCAGTGGAAGAGTCCCACTTGTCATTGACAATATGCCCTCGCCACAGAGCGGAATTTGGTATGCGCTGGAGATCCTCAAAAGTGAAGTGTAGCATTCCACTAGAAATAGCTGTTCACAAAACAGCCTCGGTCAAAGGCGATCGGCATTTGGGCAGCGTTCTATCTGCATTTATTTTAAACACTGAAGGAATACTTATTCAAGTTGGATTGCGTAAGTTTATCGTAACACATTTGTAGCTAAAGTACACGCTTTAATTTTAAACGCGCGAGGGCGTAAAGCAACATATGCGCAAGCGTTACAATACCCTTTAATCTCCTGTTCCCCTTCCCCCAAGGAAGAAAATGGCTTTGAAGAATAGTAAAGAAAGCGGCGATGGCCTTTTAACAAGGTTAACATTTATTTTTGCCACAGCTCTTTGCAGAATGTGCAAGCAACATTTCGCGGAGACAAACCAACAACAGAAAGTGACACCCGCACCAATGATTGAAGTTACTCCATACGTAGAACTAGAGACTTCAGAAGCAAATGTAAGTAAGTAAACGGTAACCTTGGATACAGAGTGATACTGGTCAATCTGTTGAAGAGTTCGCAGAAAGCTTTGGACGTCTTACAATCGCTGATGACACCTTTCTGTCGCCAGACACAATAAGCACAGCTTCCACTCAGAGTGACGAGCCCTCACCTGTGATCTTACATGAGCCGCACGTTAAGCTGAGTGAGTTCCTGGCAGCATGCAAACTTGAGCCGCTTGGAAAGCCATGGATTTCTTGGATTGATTCCTCTGAACGTACAAGACAACGTCAGACAAGGAGAGCCACAGAAATAGTAGCAACTGTACTAAAGAGCGTCACCCCTGATAATGCTGGTGAACTCTGGCGACGTCTAGCCTCTTCTACGGCTATGAACAAGGCCCTAGGTGTAAGCGAGTTGTCACATTCAGAGCATTTGTATTTAGAGGCCCTAGCAGAAGCGTACCAGAATGCAACCAGCTGGGATACCCGTAGACAAGTGCTTTTGATTATGGCAGGGGTTGGAACTTTCAACAATATTTCCCGTTATATCCCGGGGTTGACGAGTTACCGATACTCCGTGGCTAATCTTCATCGATCACAGTTTGGCCGAGGCGCTCAAGTTCCACAACAGTCTACCACACGAATACGAGTAGACTTGAGGCAGCTTGACCACTTTCTTGGTTTCATCACAAGCCCGCATCTTTTTCAGGACTTTCCATTTGGGCAAAAACATCTCAAGCTTTCGTCTGGTGAGGTTATTCAAGTACCTAACGTAATCCATATGATGATACCCGAGCGAGTGGTACAACAGTACAATCAGGACTGTTTGAAGATCAACTTCAGACCATTCAGCGGAACTACTATGAGACGGGTACTCTTTGAGTGCATGTGCCTCTGTAAGAAATTCACTGCAGGGCTTAGATTATTTTGCAGCTGAAGGTGCTCGCGCATTTGATGATCTCGTGGCCCTTGTACGCCAAATAGGGGAATTAGGTTCCGGCAAGGAGTGGGAGACTACAGTTGTGCAAGCAAGCAGTATTTGAAGGGGGACTTTAGGGTAATGTGAATTCTGACTCCAGCAAGACAGCTTGAATAAAACTAAAAGTAAGTGCTTCTTTTATCTCGTCAACAAAATCATTCCGTAAAAAAAAAAAATTTGTACTCTTTTTCTTCTCTAAATGGTGCACGTGTAACTAGCTTACATAAATTCTCGAGATTAACAATGCGCGCACGAGGATAGTCGAGGATAGTCTTTTCTAAGGTTAAGGTTAAAAGTTATTCGCCCCCCTACGTTAATAATATATGTTAGATTAAAAAATCATTTGATTAACTATTATATTGAAGTATAAGCACAGACAAACAGTAATCTCAGTTTTGTTTTATCAACAGGTTCATGTCACTAGCCCCTCTAACGTAGCAGACCATTGTGTGTTGTTTGCTCTTAGCGACTGTAGTGATTCAGATTACCAGCAACAATGCAGTCACCAACACACTAATCTTTGTGACCGTTGTCAAAGTCTTCAGGAAACTCTGGCAAAGATTGAACGGGACCTTGGCGAGACGACCTTTCCGACTCAGGACGCGAAAGACGAAGCGCTATTTATATTCCAGACAGCCCAGCTGGCCATAATGTCCTGGAAATGCCACATCCTTAGATCAGCTAACCAATACCAAGCGAGAATAGATGCACTGGAGAAACTTGACGACAACACTGTCTTGATAATTAACGACTGGGCCATGAAGTTCCTGCCACAAAAATACAGAGAGTCCCAAACCGACTGGTTTGGTAAGCGAGGTATCTCCTGGCACGTTTCTGTCGTCTACCGTCGTGTGAGCGGGGTACTCCAGTGGCAGGGCTTTCTGCACATAGTCCAGTCGTGCAATCAAGGCAGTGCTGCAGTGGTTAAAATCATGCAGGATGTCCTGAATACCATCAAGCTGGAACACAGTGAGATTAACAAGGCGTTCTTTCGCTAGGATAACGCAGGATGTTATCATTCGTCGTCCACCGTACTCTCATGCCCAGTGATATCCTCCTCCACCGGCATCGAAATCAAGCGCATTGACTTTTCTGACCCACAGGGTGGAAAAGGTGCCGCAGACAGGCTCGCTGCAACCTGCGAGAATCACGTCAGGACTTTCATAAACGAAGGAAATGACGTGGCCAATGCCGAACAACTGAAGAGTGCTCTTCTTTCGCATGGGGGGGGGGTAGAAGGAGTTCGAGTTGCTGTCATGCAAAGTGTTGAAGAGGAAGCAGTAGTAGATGACAACAGAAAGATTACTGGTATCAACAAATTAAACAATTTCGAGTTTAAAGACGAAGTTCTCGTAGCTTGGCGCGCTTATGGTATGGAAAAGGGAAAAGAGATCGCATTGGAAACAATATCAGAAGGTTAGCCTAATGAAAATTCACAATTTCATCGTTTTTTCATAGAATTATTTCTTCGAGCAAAAAGATATATTTTTTAAAAGTTTGAGTAAAAAGGTATTTGCTATAGCCTTCAGACGCATGAAAGGCATCCATTTCCCATCCTGGTACGCAGGAGGAGCGGATGTCTACCACCCCGTGGGGTTTTGCTTTGTAAAAGACTTGAGCCCCTTAGCCCCTTTATAAATTTATAGCGCTTAATTTGTTCTACAAAATTTTTAAAACGGACATATGGCGGTTCTGAAGAACATGTCGTCATAAGATGTAAAAAGCAAACGTTTCATCTGTTCGCGAAGTAAAGTGGACCAAAGGGGCACTCTTCACAGGTTGTGCAGAGTGAAGTATTGAAGTAGGTGAACAGTGCTTTTTATGTAAATCTTGTTTCTTTATGTGTTATCTACTTCAGAGCATGGCATTGGTTGGCTTTCATCTGAGTTTTCTTCTGGAGTCTTTAAACCCCTTAGCCCAAAACCGACTCAGTCAAGTAAGAAGCAAGAGACGGAAGTGGAGCAGGATCATGATCATACTGACAATACAAATGAATCGTCATCCGTGTTTACCTGCCCTCAGGATGGTGTGTTAAGGTCTTTCAAAGGCTGTCATCTCTCGAAAAACACCTATCTTTAGAGAAATGCACCAAGTCTCCTGAAACGGTCTTTGTTAGACCTTGCCAAACTAGACTACAAGTCCAGGTTGGAGGAGGGCACGACCAGTCAAGTTATTTCGTTTGCGTCTTTTAGGGATACAAGAGAGGCTACATCCGGCGAATTAGAGGTAAAAGAAGGATGGGCGCTAAAGCCGAGCAAAAAAGCATATCGCTTTAACCAAAACCAGAGGGATTATCTAAATGCGAAGTTTACAATTGGTCAAACCAGCGGCAGAAAACCAGACGGTGATATCGTAACGTGAAATGAGATGTGCACAAGGACCTGATAGTGTTCGTTTGTTCAAAGTATCCGAGTTTCTTACCCAGCAGCAGTGTACTTCATATTTCTCAGGTCTTGCAGCGAAGGTCCGACGGTAAACATCCGACGATGCTGAAATCCAAGCTGTAGTAGAAGAGGAAAACTTTACCATGGCAAGAGAAACAATCCTATCCATCACGCTACAGCACCCCATCACTTACGATCAGTACGATATCTGTGCCATGGCCATGGGAGGATCTCTGGAGCGACTTAAACTTGGAATGCTTCAAAACATTTGTCAGCAACTAGAATTAGAAGTACCTCCCAAGCCTGTTCGCCGCAAAGCGCTCTACGTTGACCTGCTGAAAAAAGCCGTCATTAATTGCACTTGCCAGCTCCGTGGGCAAAATATGTAGAAACAGAAAGTACTACCCTGCTCACAGACGTTTTTCTGTTTTGGGAATTTGGTGCGCACAAGATAAGCGATTTCTCGTGAGAGAGGGCGGAGCGCGCTTTTTTTTATACGTGCACTCGACGATATCTAAAAATGAAGAGAGTCTGTGAACAGGCTAGTTAAGTACACAAATTGTAGAGTTTTGCCTAAACGGTGTTCTTACTTCTCCTCAGAGGCTTGCTTCCAGGAGTGAATCATTCACCATTTGTTCTCGCCGGAATAACTAAGTCAAGAAAAAATCTATTTTGTTCATTGTTTTGCTTCCTTTACTTATTTTGAAGTTTGTTTATGTTTAAAAGAGCGTTCCTCTTCGGAAAGTGAGATCATTTCTTGTTTGTCAGGGTGAGTCCTTGTTACAAATCAGTCAGTTACTTTTCAGCTCGTGACTATTTACACGTTATAAATGTCTCTTCCCGCTCTAACGAATCAATGACACCTTATCTTATAAATGTGAAGAGGTATTTTAGCCTGCATAACAGCCGCTTTATGAGCAAGGCGAGGTGAACGCAGCATTTGCTCGAAGCACGAAACGAGTGCGAAGCGCGAGACGAGGGATGGAGAAAAATAAAGCTTTATTTTTCTCCTCCCCTCGTCGCTTCTCGCGCTTCGCGCAAAATGCCACTTTCGCCTCGCTTGGTTCATAAAGCGCCTGTTATGCAGGCTGGAGGTATTTCTGCAAGTTCTTTGAGTTAACCAAAGATAACTTTATTTATCTTCGCTAAACAACACTTCTAGAGGTCTCTATAGAAAGCGTTACGCGCGAGAATGTGGAATTTTATAACACTCCACATCGCGTATTCAGCCCTGTGGTTCTCTTTCTCGCGCTCGCGGCGTGAATTGGTCATAGTTAACTCAAAGATTATTATTAGCCTCAATAGGCTTTTCAAAAATTTTGAAGAGGTCTGGAAGGCTTTAAGGATGCGATAAGCACACGCAAGTTTGAAGTTGTGTTGTGGACAAGCTCTTAATGAAACTGAGAATTTCTAGTTACCTGGCTAGGGTTTCCTGGTTTCGGAGGAAAAATCATAAAAAAAAAATCCAAAACAAAACTAAAGCAAGCTATAAAGTTGACTTTTCTGCTTTTTTTTTTTTTTGCTGTAGGGATTGTTGCAAGGTGGGAAATTCGGGAATAACGAACTTATTAAGGAACCATTTATGTTTGAAATATTTTAGGAAATATTATACCACTCCGAATCAAAAACTGAGATGAATGTCTTTCACAGCCAGTCAGAATATGCATGTGTCCAGACCAATACAAATATATAAATCAAACAAAGCAAGAAGGTCTGTTCAGTGAAAAGTTTATATATTTTTTTACCAAAACAAAGGCCGAAAACAGAAGCTATGGAGTATTTCGTGACAGTTTGCTAACGTGACCTTGGCATGTAACCGATTTCCGGGTCAGCAGAGGTCATAAGACCTTGTGATGGCTTGAAATCGTAACTAAACGAATTCCGAATCGAAGTCAACGGTTTCGAATGCATTTCAATTTTGCTTTTTCCCCTTGAAGAAACTATTTTAAAATTGTGGTAACGGAGTTTCGTCAAGCGATGACAGCTTCAGTTCGAAGTTGCGATCTCAATGATTTCACTGGTAGCAAAGTGGCTAAACAAACGTTTTTCAGTCGTCATATAAATAGTTATTTACGGCTCTTACCAACACGGCTGAAAGCTAGAAATAACATTTTCATTCTAAAAACACATTATAAGCAACAGTAAGTAGTCCTTTTACCCTAAACTTTGCGTTTAGTATGAATTCATTCAGCGGGCCGTCTAATTTGCATAAATTTGATTAACTTAAATTCTCAAATTGCTTACTCCAGTGTTAGGGCTGCATTTAATTTCCAGAGCTAAAACGGTCCCGTAATTTACTTCAGTAGCCAAGGCTTTATTCTACATGGGTTTTACTATGAAGCGACATATACCAGAGGGCTTTTACAACAGCTAAAGTTCGCTTTCATTTTCTAACATTTCAAGAGACACAAATATGACCTTTTTAAACTTGTCGATTGCAAATGTTAAAAACTTCTTTCTTCAAATTTTTCTTTTAAGATTTTAAAGATTAAGAACGAAATAATACTCGGCTGAAGTTTCGATGTTAGGGATTGTTTTTTATGCGTTCACCGTTTTCTCGAAGTTGCGGTCGGATTCTGCTGTTTTTAAGCGCGAAAAGACAGCAATAAATCGATTTTTCAAACTTTTTGTTATTTCTCCCGTACAATGAATCGCTTGAACCCAAAACTATTTTTTCTTGAATTAGGTCACTAAAAGGGATGTTTTGGCAAAAGAAAAAAAATTCCAATTTTTTACGAGTGTCTTGCGATTTTCGATTTTCTCGGAAAATGGCTCTTAATACAATACTACTTGCAGCATTAATATTCAAGATTAAAGTAACAAAGAAACTAAGAGATTTTTAGGGCAATAACATATCTTTTTCTTACCTCGCATGATCATGCAGGTTTTCTCAGAGAATCCTTAAGATTTTGCTTTCAAATTTATCATCAGGTATTTGTCGACGTCTGAAGTTTACTACAACAGTTGATGGATATGCTCTCAAAGGTCATGTGATCAAGAATATCTCCTTCAAAGCTGCTATTCATCTGCACAGTCATTGTAAAAACCTATGTATAATGGAGGATACCTGTGTATCTATCAATATAGGTCTCTTAAAAGGCCGATTTCTTTGCCAGCTGAGTAACTCTGACCACATAAAAGATCCAGGAGATCTTGAGAATGAGGAAGGATTCACGTATAGAGGCAGAGAGGGGAGCAACCCGCTCAATAACACAAAGGTAAGCAAATTTATATCAAATTCAGACGATCAGGTCTGCTAGTGGTCGATGCCAGGATCTGTTCGCGTACAGGAGCAGAAATGACTTCATGTTGCTGTGATCTGTCAGAGTACAGGCGCAGCACTGAAGTCACGTTTCTATGCGTCGTTAAAGCGCAAAGAAAACATTTTAAAAGCCATGCAGTTTGAAGTCAGTTCTTTATTCTCCTTGCCGGTAAACTGTTATCAAAAAACAAAACTAGGAAAAGAAGCCCGAAAGTGAAGCATTAAAGAAAAAACCCTTTCTTCTCTCTTTGCCAACATAATTTAAGATAATGGACAGTTTTGGAAATCCAATCTTAATTGGAAGACAACAAGGCAATGACAATTGAGAAGAGCCAAGAAATTTAGCAATATTAAAGAGGGGGTGAATACAGATTTCATTTGGAAAAATTTAATGAAAAATTGATAAAATTGAAAAAAAATACATAGAAAAATTTGATGCAATATCGTTGTTTTTTCATCAGTATATTACATCACAGCATTAAGATGGAGATCACCTTTTTTCAGCGTGTAGCCATGATTATAGTACTCAGTCATTTTCTTCTTTATAAGCACTTCTATCAAAATCTAATAGAACAACCTAAATCAAAAAGAAAATATGTTTATGATTAAAGTTAATTGAGCTATACTTTTGGTTTGGTTTCAGAGCGCGTGCCACACCAGCCAGTGTCTAAATGGAGGCACATGCCAACCTGGAATAACGGTTATGGACTATACATGTGTCTGTCAATCCGGCTTTAAGGGAAAAGGATGTGAAAAAGGTAAAAGTTACGTCAGTTATGATAAGTAGCAAAAGTAGTTCGCACGCCTCCGGATCCCCACCCCCTCCCCAGCACCCATTTGTCGGCGGCCGACAGCCCTCCGATCAACAGAAATCATGTAATTCATCTGAAAAAAAGAAACTTGAAAGCCTCCTTCTCCCTCCAAACAATATTGCCTGGAATCGGTGAGCAGTTTGATAACATCAATGGAATGGGGGGAAGGAGAGAGAAATGAAATTTACAGAAAAAATTCAAAATGTAATAGAGCGTACCATTTATTGTAGTTAAATATTGCTGACATTGTGTATTTTTATTGAAGCATCGCGATGACTTATGATCAATTCTCGTAAAGTAATCATTAATTTTAATTAGTCGGTTGTTATTGATGCAAGCGAGCCCGTTGTAACATTTAACAATGAACACGAGAAAATTACGCGCTTATGATTGGCTAAAAACGAGTACATTCTCATTTAACACGAGTGCAAATTATAAATAGCGTCGTCTATCTTACCTTTTTCTGATGCTTTTTTCATGTACTTCATTACCAAGTAATAACATGATTTCTCTTGCAACTTGGTGTACTAAGCACTTGTAAATTTTTCAAAGACTACAAATTATACCCGCCCTAAGGGCTCGTGCACATCTGTTGTCATTGAAAATTTTTATTCCTGTTTATCAACACCAAAATGCAATCGAAATCATGTTACTACCTATACGTATAAAAAGGTCAAAATCTGTTTTTTTTCTTTGCTTATAACATCAGTAGCTTACTGTAAGGATAAAGTTTAGATCATAAAAAGGGAGTATCGTTTCTTTTCAATATATTCTTAAAATACCAAAACTACTTCGCTAGCAAAGTAATCAATTTGCTTAGTATTAGAGTGGCTTTTCCTTTTTCATAAAAATCTTGTCAATGGTTTTTGTGATGTGTTATGACCATAGAAACCAAAACGCTGTTTTTATTTTCTGGCTTGAAAGCTCCATTTCCTTCCTGGTCTTGTCCCAATCTCACCCCTTCAAGTTTTAGCACAGTGAGAGAGGTCTTAGTAAAATGTAACCCTTGGTAACTGACATCTAGGTTTCCTCACTCAAGATTGGTTTTGTATAGGTAATAACATGATTTGGAATGCAATTTAGTGTTTTGAAAGACAACAAAATTGCACGAGCGCGTAGGGCAAATGCAGTTTGTTGTCTTTGAAAAATCCAAAGCGCTTAGTACACCAAACTGCAAGAGAAATCATATCATTACTTGTTAATAATGTATGCGACAAAACATCTCAGAAAATCGAGATAGACGAAATGTTTGCAATTTATACTCGTGTTACAGCTTTGCACTCGAGTTTCAACTTTGCACTCGCGTTACATGAGAATGCATTCGTTTTTAGCCAATAAGAAGCACGTAATTTTTTTCATGTACATTATTGGATCAGTTATTCTGCATATTTCAGGGTTCAACGCCGTATTTACAAACCTGGACAGAACAGGACGCACTGGTTCCAAATCACTTGACAATCATTACGCAGGTCAGGATCACGATGGACAAGTTTCTTTGTCGAGAGGTATTCAACTCTGGACTGTGCCTTACTCTGGTCACTACAAAATAGAAGCAATTGGAGCCGCAGGTGGTTACAATGAGCAGCGCGACGGCATATACGCCGAATATCGAGGAAGAGGTGCAAGAATAAGCGGGACTTTTGTATTGATTAATGGAGAAATCATTCAAATTCTCGTTGGCCAGGAGGGGGGCAAGAGTGAACGCACAAGTAGTGGAGGGGGTGGATCTTTTGTAGTCAAAGAAACAAACAACTGCTTGGTAATTGCTGGAGGAGGTGGTGGTGTAATCGACCCGCAATCAAGACATGCAGGATGTGATGCCAGTGCAAACACAACGGGGAATCCTGGCTATAGATCATGGTCGGGGGGGAGCAATGGACATGGTTCCCAGGCGGTTGATGATTGTAAAGCAGGTCAGGGTCTATATTATAAATAAAACGTGACGATAAGTAATGGTAATGGAACTGAGTTTGAGTCCAATTCGGTCTGTAATCATACGAGTGATAACAAAGTCGGACGACTGGCAGCGGGAGTCTGTTTTGTTTATCGGGATTTATTACTCAAAAATTACAATTACCGAGAAAAGAAGAATGGCCAAGTTATGAAAGACAAAGAACATTTGTCTGTACACTGATTCTATGGTTGTTGAGTTCAAGGTTGTGATTGGTTGATTTTAATTACAACTTTGAATATGATTGGCCTATTGAACTGTCCAATACTAACAACTTGGCAAGTGAATTAGTGGAAAGTAGGAAATTATCAAACCAATCACAATCGAGGAAATTGTTATCTTAATGATAACAAGGAGAAGACTACGATTAAAAAATATGTAGTTATAATTATCGTTAGAATTTTATTCGAGGATGCTTCCAACTGAACAGTTCACGTAAGCTGTTGTTAGTCTGAAATCGTGATTATTTACACCAAATTGAATCCGAATTTGTTTGACTACCTATACCTATATTACTGATATTTGTTATTTGATGTTCAGGTGGCGGTGGCGGAGGTTTTTACTCAGATGGAAGGAGCGGACTGGAATATGGAGGAGTATTAGGAAATGGCAGCGAAGGTGGTAAGGCTTTTCTCAACGGAGGGAAAGGGGGCAGGGCCGCAATACCTATTATGTTCGGCGGCTTTGGTGGCGGTGGTGGAGGTACACAATATAAAGGGGGTACAGGCGGTGGAGGGGGGGTACTCTGGAGGAAGCAGTGGGGCTGGTGTAAGCGATTCCTGTGGGGGTGGAGGTGGATCGTTTAACTCGGGTAGAGATCAGCAGAATGAATGTTGTTATAACTCAGATGGGCATGGTCAGGTGACCGTAACATTGCTGAAAGGAAACTAGCAGTTTACCGTATTAGGGCAAAGGAACGTACAAGATATGCTACGATATTACGTTAAAGAACAGGCGAAAAATACGGACAGTTTCTGTTTTCCCTCGCCCTACACGGGGATTGGAAAATATTCACGCGTATTATTCGTGAAACCATCGAATAAGTTGTAATTATTGACCACTAACGTAAAGAACGTAGAGATGAATCATTAATGGCGATTAATTTCAATGAAATGCGGCTACGGCCTTAGGAAGACCGCACATACCACTGATTTGAATAGAAAAGAGAGATAATTCAAAGTTGTAATGGTGTGTGTAGAGATTTCATATGTTTGATCACGTGTTTGAATAAAAATTTCCTTTACTCGAGCCCTTCGGCTGCTGCCCTTTTTAATAACATGCGAAGGCAAACTTTAACCTCGGAACGTGTAATCCTGATGCCTTACTTAAAAAAAGAATAACAGGGAGGCAACGCCAAGGAAGACATCGATTGGAATTTTCATCTTCCTTTATAAGTTTGCAAATGGCTGGACGTGTTTACCGTCTCTTGAGGCGCCCACCTCAATTCGGTCAAACGTGTGGGAGCAGCCATGAGTTAAACCTGGAAAACATGAATTATTTAACGTCGGGGTTAAAGTTCTCAGACCATGCAAATTTTTGATGATTTCAACATGTTGTTTTGCACAGGACGGCTAAGAGACATATAAAGTTTTAAAACACACGCGCTGAGGAATTTTTCTCCCCATTAGATATTTTGTTTTGTCACTTCCTCGTTATCGTCCCAATCGTGGTTTGACTTAGTTCCTTTTATTATGACTAATTAAGAGCCAATTATTTTCCGTCCGGCCCGACCGACCTCAGTTAGTAATTACATACATTATAATTTTTCAGAGGTTGTCGAAAAATGCCACGACGGCTATTAAACTTGACGACCAGTTTTATCGATGATGTTTTCGCTGTTGTTTGAATGAATATCATAAAACACTCAATCAGATGCTAATAAAATTGCGCCCGTGCTTGATTAACTCAAGTTGTAGAGCGCCGGACTGCCGTGCGTGAGGTCGAGTGTACATCTTCAAGCCCTAAAACGGACAAACACTCAGAATATTAAAATAACTGGGGAGAATTTGTTGCCTCTGCCATAACATTCGCAAATGGTTAGACATTCTATTCTGTACCTTCCCCACCATTCTCTCTGCGCAGGTTAGTAGACGACGTCAAAGAACCCACGCACTTCTCGCAGAGAGTGGGGAACATAACTAACTATGTTGTGGTCTGGCCTTGTCAGTGTTTTAAATCAGCTCTGAGTAGAACTGTGCCACTCCGTCGAAATATTGCAACTACATACAATACGTATTCACTCAATACATTTTCTTGGTCAACTGATATCAGTGGATTTCAGAGAGAATTCTACAAAGGGATACATTATTCAGTGAATATTGACTCCTCCATGATGTTTACATCGGTTGAGTCAATTTGGTCCAAAGAAGGCAACCTTTGTTAAAACCTTTTACGGATCTATGAGTACTTAAGAAATCTGGTCAAATAGAGTTTATTTGAAAAAAAAAAAAGAGGGGGGGTAATTTTCGAAAGGAACTGTGGTGTTGAGTTAGTGGGAGGTTTTACATGATAATTTGGTTTACAATGATAACAGTAAATTTGTTTATCACTTTTATAATAAAATATTTGACAGCGCTTTACCGTTTAAAACAAAGTGAAAGTTACGATATCAAACTTCAAAATATAAAATAGGACCTAGAGAATATGATGGCACTAAATGTCATAGGTTTTTTTGAATAAGCATGTCTTAAACTGTTTCTGAAAAGTAACCAAGTTCGGAGCCATTCTAATCAACATTGGAATCCAAGCGAATATCAACTGATCGATATCCTCTTGTGAAAGCTTTTTCTTCTGAGGTGGACCAGCAAAGGCAAAAGCTTGATCAGCAAAAGTCTTGCAACTCGTACAAGGCACCTCTCGCAAAATAAGGTCGTTGGATAGCAGAGAGATAGGGCTTTTTTCTTGATGAGATAAAAGATATCACTCACTTTGTCAGGGCGAAAGACGAGGGACTAACACTCGTAACGTTAGCTTTAAAGCTCTTTACGGAGGTCAATTTACATATCAGCTAAGTTGATAACACAAAATTAACCTTTATTTGAGCTTACTATAGCTCATTGCGTGTCTCTTTTCGGCGAAGCAGAAGGACTGAGAATATTTTATCTGAGCCTCTAGTTAGAATAAATAATACAATCTTTATTCATGTTAGTCTCCTTTTTTAATAATTATCTTTTTGCTGAGATTAACTTATAATAAATTTTACCAAGAAAATGCTGTAATCTGGTGGTCAGTTAAGAGTATTTTGTTCTGCTCATTTTTTTAAATTTTTAATTGTAAGTGTTGATTCCCTTACTATTTCATTACCTAACTTCTACATCATTTAAAGAGTTACTTATTTACTTTCTTTTTTTAAATTTTTTTGCTTTTTCTGCTCTTTTTCCCCCATGTATCCCTTTTTGCAGGACTCGGGTGTCGAAGTCTACGGTTTGGACGATCAGACAATGGATTCACTCTCCAAGGTCACTTACTTCGTAATATAACGCTCAAAATGGGAAATGAACTCAGTGGTGATTGTAGATACGAGTGCCTGATGGAAAGTAATTGTGTGTCTGTGAATGTCGGGCCACCCGACAAGAATGGACTCAGGGTCTGTCAATTGAGTGATTCTGACCATATTCAACATCCCGAAGATCTTACGGCACAAGAAGGATTCCTTTACTGGGCTACCCAGGTGAAATAATAGTTACCATGCAAATAGATGAAAAGAGATCGAAGACAAAAATAGCGAGAGAATCGAACGCATATGGTCGGCTATTTTAACAAAGTTTAGAAGTCGTTGTTTTAGCGAAACCGCGAGTCGAATCTTTTATCTGAACATTTATTTCTGTGAAAAACGCCAAGAGGGCCGAAAGCTGATAGTGGAAGAACATTTATTTATTTCATTCAATCAACCCTCTGATAGAGAATCCTTGAGGTCCACTGCTTGCGTAAAACCGCGGTTTGGTTTAGACCTGGTGTAAACAAGTGGCCCTTAGTGTTCAAATTGGAGACTGAGAATGCTCCTTTTGGTTTTCTCACTAGAATCCGTGTTCCAGCAACCCCTGTGCCAACGGTGCAACATGTCTCAATGGATTCACAGACAAGAGATACATTTGCCTGTGTCCACTTAAAGCCATAGGTGAAAACTGCGAGAATTGTAAGCAACATTGCAACAATTATCTGTAGTTAAGGTTTGGAAGTGTAGTCATTTTAACATGAAATCCATGGCTCCCGTTTTTTTTTTTTCGCCCACTGATTAATGATCCATAATTTTTTTCTACATTTTCATTTTTTCATCATTGACGAGTGCAAAGTTAGGGTAAGGCTTGGGTCTGAAGAATGTCATATTCTCATGGTTTTGGTAAACACGAAGGTTCATGATACCTTTAGGGTTCATGACTAATGATTTATTTCGCCTCAATTGTCGATTTTTAGGACAAATACATGTTAAGTGGGCATTAAACAGACTCAGTACCCCTCAGGAAAGACGATTCAACGTTAAAAGCCTAGATGTGTAAGGAGCACTTAGAGACTATATTGTGCTTACCTCTTGTAACATCCTTCAAGCTAGTGATTGTGTCATCTAGTTATCTAGGTGAGAGATGAATTACATGTCGACAACCTTAACGGAGCATCGAATGTTTTCTTAACGGTCTACGAATTAACAAGCACATCAAGTTCGGCATTAATAATTTAATAGTTTTTACTATTATTTTTATTATTATCATTATTACAATTATTATTATTATGATTTAATTTTCAGCATTCTCTGCGATCTTCTCAAATCTCGGTGCCACTGGAAGATATGGCCCAACAACGCTGGGCAGTCACTATGCAGGTCAGGATCATGACGGACAAGTTACATTGTCCGGTGGTATTCAACAGTGGACTGTGCCTCACACTGGTGACTACAGAATAGAAGCAATAGGAGCAGCAGGAGGGTACGATTTACACCCTAATGGCGCTCAGTATCGAGGAAGAGAGCGAGAACCTTTTTTGATATAAATGGTTTCATTTCATTGATTTAGCGATTTATTAATATCTTTTTTTCTATCGTTTTTTCTTTTCGTCTGTTTAAGTTGAATCCCCTTTTCGTTCTTTTAGGCGGCAGCGGTGGAGGCTTTTTTTCCAACGGAACGGATGAGAACGCAGATGGTGGCAGAGGATTTCTTCAGGGAGGAGTGGGGGGCAAAGGCAATGCGTTAAAAGCCGACGGTGGATTTGGGGGAGGAGGAGGAGCTTACGGAGGAGGGGGTGGTGGTGGGTATTCTGGCGGAGGTGGCGGAGAGATGAACAAAGATTCTTGTGGAGGAGGGGGTGGCTCTTTCAACTCAGGAAAGGATCAGAAAAATGAGTGTTGTTACCAATCTGATGGACCTGGTCAGGTTACGATAACATTACTGTGAAATCATTGTATAGAATGATTGATTAAAATTATTTAATCAACCATTAAAATTTCTTCAAATGTGATTGGTGCGCTAACTGCTTTAATTTTCACTAATTTTTTTGGAGAGATGTAATCGGACAGTATGAAGTAGTCAATCATACCAAATCTACTAAGCTAGATCCACCAATTACAGAATTGATCACAATAACCAAATATCACTCATTTGAAGGAAAACTGGGAGTTTCCAGGATGGACGGATTTCTAACTTTAGAGATCTTTGGAGATATTTGTTCTAGATGTGTTTGTTTTTTCGGAAATTGTAATCGCTACGACTAATTGATAACAGGACTTCGTGTCGTCCATGTCTGTCTGTTATCATACTTGTGATTAACAAATCGCAGCTCTGAATTTCCAGTCATTTAAGGTAGTTGAAGCGAGAACAAAAAGAGGTTTTAGATCCCTTTTAGAGGTTTTACTTGTGATGTTTGATGGAGAATGAAGCATGGCAGCTGTATTATAGAGAGGTATCCTAAGTTTTCTTGAAAATTTCATGATGAAATTGCTAACAATATGTAATGTGTAACTTTATTTACAATGTACGGAGGTATAATTTAATGAGCCCGTACGGAGTAATTCAGATTACGCATTAAAAATTAATATCGCTTATAAGATCCGAGAAGTGCATCCTCACTGTTAACTATCTAACATCGTTTGGAACGAGTTCCCCAAGATTCACCGAAGTTAGAAGGTAAGCCAATGGCTAACTGTGAATTTCACCTTTTCATTTTTTGGGGGGGATTTATGTAACTATCAAAATAGAAATACAAAAACAAATGAAGTATTAAGAAATGAATCAATACGAGCAAGACCAAAATACAAAAATTGTCTTAGAAAAGTTTTAAATCCTTGTAACCTGTCTCTCTATAAAACTTTGCAAAATTAACTTTTAAATAATGCAAGAATAGAAATAAAGAGAGCCTTGTAATAGACGCAAAAAAATCATTAGAATTACGCAAAAAACCTTTCCAAATTGTCAGCGCTTCGCCCGGTAAAACCCCAAAGTTTCTGATAATACCAATCAGATATAAAAGAAATCTTTAATTTTAGCAACATCGCCGCTTGAAAGGCTTTCCTGAACGTTAAGTAGTCGGTGTTTATTCCCTTTTCGTCTGATTAATTTTTCATAACTCATAAATTGAGCAGAGGAAGGAAAGAATAAGTCGTATTTAAAATGAAAGCAGACCTAGTTTGATCTATTTTGATTTGAGTTTTATAGGTATCTTGTATTCATACGGAACGTGATCCACCGGAGTCGCTAATACGAAACCCATCAAAAATAAACGCGCAGACTCTCCTGGTGACAATTTCCATTCAAGGATGTTGCTTCATTCATCGATAGACTACTAAGCAACAATAAATTCTTACGGCGTACGTACTTTTAATCATGAGTAACCAAAACCAGGCTGCTTAAGTGTCTCAACATGGCACCCAACCAATTTGCACTGGAAATCGGAATATACATTTTTTTTACTCATTTCTCAGCGAGATACCTCAGAAATTAAGTTTTACCCTAATTTTCGTCACGAAATATAACGCAAACGCTATATTTTGTGGTGGCTGACGGTAGATTTTGATTGATCCACATTCCAACGGAATCAGATTTTGCTATATATCGAAATTAGGAATATGAGATATTTCTTCATGCATGGTTTATTTACTGTGGACATGGACCAGTTTGGCTAATTTTTATTAAGCAGTGTCTCTTGCTTTCATTGAAAGAAATTCATGTCCAGTGAAGTTTGATTTCGAACGTCACGAGGCAGTAAATGTTTCTGGTCCAATTCTCAGGTGGTGCGCATTGTGCACCAGACCGCCTGCTTACCAAAACAACCACCTCTTTTTATCATTTCCAGGCTAAGCTCCACATCAGCTGAGTTTTTTTGTTGGAAAAATGTAATTTGTGCGACGGGATTGTATGATTGCATTCTTCTTTATATACCAGCTGCCCTTATGAATTCTTCTGTGTCTTGTCGATCCGAACGTTCCATTTATGGGATGATGCTCCACAGACACGCATTCAAGAAAAGCAGGGCAGAAAGCTTGACAGAGTGTGTAATGGCGTGCAATAATGGGCCATATGCCAAAGTGTAAATTACATCATTAATGAAGACGTTTGTGAATTGAATAATCGCACGAAGAAGACCAGACCAGATGACCTCGTTCCCCACGAAAATAGCATATATGTGACACGATTTAGTGAAAGAGGTATTGGTCGAGGCTCGAGGGTAGTCATGTAAAGGACACATGTAGTTGAGGCTGACAGTTGCTTACGTTTGGATGATCTGAGTAGAAGTCATCGTTATTGAATCTGATAATGACTCTCTTTTTGGCTGTCAAAACGTCTTTCGCTGTTATAGGGGTCGGTCCTCTATACATTTCTCACTTAGCCGGTTAGACTACACGACACGAAAACATTTTACTCCTGGGTTCAAAATATTTACTGCAACAGTGATATTATTAACAGAATAGAAATATATATATAGCCAAGGCTATATCGTCATATCCCCTGCATTTCTAAAGAATTCAATTAGACTGCGGGACGAGCGTTTCTTCGCCCGCAGAAGAGTTTTCGAAGGTGCAACAATGGCTATCAAAAAGGCATCATTGCTTTGTACTCACCTTAATCATGGCTATTACAGTTTCCTCAAATCTGATCGGTGCCTTAGCTGTAATCGGCTGTATTTGGACAGTTGGCTGTGATCGGACAGTTGAAGCAGCCAATCATACTAAGTCCACTCAGCCAAATCCACCAATCACAGAATAAATCGCAATAACAATAGAAACAATCACTTATCCTAAAAGAACTGAGGAATTTCCAAAATTAAGAATTTTTTCTTAGTTTAGGCATTGTCTCCACCGGAGATCTGTGACCCAAATGTATTTGTTGTTTTCGGAAATTGTAACGGTAATGATTAATTGGTATCAGAACTTCTTGTCGTATCACCAGCCCGATTTGAGCACTAATAGGAAAGTGTACGCTTGTAACTGGACAGTGTAATAGGACAGTTAAAGGGACAGTTAACTCGTCATCCCTGAGTAAGTGGACAGAACGCGTCATGTGCGCGCGCTGTTGTTTCGCATTTCGTAGAGTTAATTGTTATTTTTTACGAAAACGTATAACCGATGTGCAGTTTCTTTCTCAGAAAAAAACAAAGGAAAATAATATGGTTTGAAATTTCGTTGGACTCTTGTGTAGGAACCTTCTTTTCAAAAACATTATGAGATTGGGTGAGTTTAAAGCGCTTTCCAATAGTTTGTCATGACATCGATATGAAATTAATCATAGCACCTCCCCCTCCTACTACTTTTCTTTATTCAATCACCAACCTGCTTGATAATGCATCATCCAGGATTGCGAAAAGATAAAAGCCAAGAGCTAAGAGGAATCTACCAGTTCGAAAAGAGAGATCTACGTAGTTTTCTTCAAATACAAGTGCACATCACAACTTTGACAGCTTGGATGCATGCTCTCCATATATGTGTAGCTCCTGAAAATGAAGCAAATCGCATAGCTGATAAAAATTCCTTACAGGGGTAGAGAAGGGCGAAATCTCATCGGTTTTTCTGCTCCCTTCCCTTATGCGAATGGTCCCTAACCAAGAGACAATTAACTGATATTCTCTAGTATCTATCGATATCAAACTGACTGATTCCCCTTTACAGGACCAGTTATTTCTGTTATTTCTTTAAGAGACTGATAACAGAAATATGATAAAATTATCTTACAGGTCTTAAGCTTTTAAAAGTGAGTAGTTTTATTACTTCTTTGTAGCAAGTAAGCAAAGAAATCACCCTCGCAAGTGGACTGCAATTTAAGGAATTGCAGATAAAGAGCCCGAAAAGAATTCAGCTCTCCACGGGATTCTAACTTATGCCTCCCATTGGTAGCTGTTGGCTTAGTAGCTCAGTTGGTAGTACAGTGAGTATTGGGGAGGCATGGAATCGAAACTGCCGAGGCCTGGATTTTTTCAAGCTTTATTTCTGTACTTCCTAGCTTCAAATGCAGTTAACTTGGGTGAATTATTCATTTTCTTGTTTTTCATTCGCAGTTCAAATGAACTTTATTTCGTCAAAAAATTGTGTAAAAGGCGTGATACAATTGATTGCATGGCATAGAGAGGCAAATGGTAGCGTTTGCGAGCGAAGATGACTTTTTTGTAAGTCGATTTCTCTGTAAACGATGATGAATTCTATATATTACTTCATTTTCTTTGGTACATTTGAGAGATGGGTTGCGTAGGAGAGTCACGGCTAGGAACCGTTTTTTATTTCATATCTTGCCGGTCACCTAGTCGAGGGTCTCAATAGGGTTCGTTGTTAGCAGTGAATCAGCGAAAAATGTGGCCGTTAAGCGTAACAATTGACAAATTATAACCGTTAAAATCTTTCCCTTCAATATGTTATTTTGGGTTAACCGTAGTTGAAAAAAATGGCCACAATTTAACAGTTACCCGTAAAAAGTTCTTCTAATGCGGCCTCTCCTCAGTTTTAAGAAAATGTCGGCCCTTTTTTTTTTTTTTTTTGTCACACGCTGTTTTAATTAAGTTTGGATGGTGGGCAATCGTGGAAAAAAATTACATCAATATTTCCTACACTCGAGAAACCACACCGACCTAGGGTACCTCCCATGATGAGGACGCTTTCTATAAACAGAATATAGCACCATCTCCCAGAGTGAAAGGTAATTTCTTTTTTCCAGCCTCTTCAACGATATATGACAAGACATCATGTCGCTTTACATGCTAAAGAAGCGTGACATCCTAAGGAACGGCTACCTATGAAACTAGCAGTTATAAAATCTGAAAATATCGACGTTTGTATCTCATTTGATAACTCTATCCAAGGAAATGGGAAGAGTTTGAGCGAATGAGACATTGGTGCGCTCACTACTTCAAACGACAAGATGTGACAAAACATCCTATCTGTCAAATAACGTGCTAAAGATATGCATCGCGTGACACCCTAAGCGATGGCTGCCAATGATCAATATTGCAGTTATAGAGTCAGAAAATATCGAAGTTTATCCCTCATTCAATAAACCTATTGAAAGAAATGGGCAAATGTTATCAAGCGAACAAGACATAGCCGCACTCACTACTTCAAACGACAAGAAATGGCTTACGCAGGTTGATGCAGAAATTTTCTTCCCTTTTTTATTGATTTCCTCTTCCATTCGAACAAAATACCAAGCGACTTGTTTCATTGTTTGACATTCAAATGTGAGTTTATTGTACTTAGATAATAGGTAAACAGTCTAATCGAAGAAACTAAATAAATTCATTTGGCTCCAATTTTCTAGCTCGTTCTGAGTTTCTCTCAATGCTTTGTAGGCAGGTAACTAAAATTAGAATAAAACTTCTCGTTTTGCCTTCGGACGACTAATTCAAACAATATACTTGAAATGCATCATTCTTCTTGTAAAAAAGTAACACAATTCATCGCATTCAAAATTAAAGGAGAAATCTCAGAATATTAACAAATACCAAGACTAAATCCTAGCCATTACGGCCAAAATCTGTAATTTTAAGTCCAGATAAACCAAATTCTGATCGGCAGAAACTAACTTTAATAAGTACCAATGACTGGGTAAAAATCGTCGAAAATTTAATCACAATTTCCATCTTACATAAACTAAGATAATCGAGCAATCGGACAACTGATTATTTTCCAATTTCCATGGAAATTCTCCACACACGCACATGGCTGTAACAACTTAACATCACTCATGAGAAAAAAACAATTAGGAAAAAGTCTGAAAAAACTCTGGAAAACATTTTCAAGACGTTTCAACTTCGACGTCAATGCAACGCCCAAATTCGCTTAGAAGATAATACTTAGATTAAAAAATTATTTTTTACATAGCTAGTCATGATAATCTCAAGACATATGAGAAAAACAACAGTTTCAGCAGGATATCAAAGATGAAGGTGGTAAAAGCAGTACAGACAAGCAAAAAGTCAACTTTTGAATCAAAGGAAATCCGTTCTCTTGTTAAACTTGACTTTAGCCGTCTTTTGATTCATCCTGCTTTAAAAAGAAGACTCTTGAAAAAGATTTAATTGGCAGCATACTGGTTTCTGCGTATCAGCGTTTTATGTATCCGAAAACTCCCTGGGAATCCAATGCTCACTGCCTTAACTGAAAAATAAAAGAATCTCAGTTTAGGGAGGATAGTTGAGTTGCCATGAAATATTTCCTAGCACATGAAACGATACATTGCACAACAGGATTGTTTTAAAAGAAATTTGCTATTCTACTCCTATCGTGTTTCCTAACGAGAATGTTATCATCGTAAACGTGTCCACTTGATTGTACTGCATCATCCAATTCGTAACCCAAATGAAAGGAAAATAACACGCAAGTATCAGTGCTCATACAAAAGCTATAATTATGATTTAAGGTAACTTTGTATTGAATAGAAGGCATAAACAGAATATTTACTTGCTTCAGCCTCTTAATATCCTTGAAATCCAGGTTGACGTCGTCACCAATGAGTACATTTCTCCAGTGAGGGGGGGAAACATTAAGGATACGTCCGATCATCTCCATTTCTTTCCTTGCTCCTGGAAGTTGCACCAAACGTCTTCACTGATAGATGATATCTTTGAAACATGGGTCGCCGACAAGCAATGCATCAGTTTTCATGTGAAAGTCAGCTGGACAATCATGAATTAGTCGCAACGTCGTCAGAGAGGGAAGCACACGAATTCTGAAAGAATCACTTAGATACGATGAGTCCGAGTCCTGCAACGCTGCAAAAGATACAAGGCAACATGGCCTCTCAGGAAGGAATGTTAGCTCGTTGCCTTCGATCAGATCAGCAATAGGAGAAACGATGACGTCATGCAGCTTCTTTAGAGCGCTTGATTGGGAGTGCCTCACATCGACTCGGATCACATCATTGGCCACTTCCTCTTCTGTCGGCGAATCAAGCGAAGGATTTTCGATTGTAACAGTATCTCTTGCACCGATCTCCTGAAGAGCAGTTTTGTTCAGTAGCTGGATGAAAAATTCCGATTCATCCTCATACTTGTAATTGTTGACGTGTACCTCTCTCATCTAGATATTATCTTCACTGAAGCAAACCCAGAAGTAAACGCATGCTTCATTAATAACTATGAAAGCTGTGCTCAATGGAACACAACTCAGAGAAACGCACGCTGTGCGATGAAGAATCTCCAGGCTGATATTTTGTGGCCATGAGATCTCTCAGAGCTTGAGCACGTCCTGCCTCTCCTTTCTCTTTGTTCGACTGAATAACGTGGAATTCTCGAAAATTGGGAAATTTCAGTCTGTTGGAATACAAATAGTAGTGAATTTTTTGGTTTGCCCAATCGAAAAATATCCAAAACAAATATTCTCACAACTTGTCTGGTTGATATTGTATTGATATTGTAAGGAGAAATCCTGTCTTGGTCACTCATGTGGGATAAAGGGTTGGATGTAAAGTCAGCACAAGAGGCACAGGTCTAACCTTGCCTATGCTTATGTTAATTTCAGTAGCATCAGGTGACTAGGAGAATTGCTTACTCCCCTCTAGACAAAGTTTCCCTCTCCCTTATCCGATTACAACCCTTATCTAAACTATAACAAGATTCTTGAACGTGATTGGTTATCACCAGCTCGATTTGAGCACTAATAGGACAGTGTACGCGACATGTTTGTAATTGGATAGTGTAATAGGACGGTTAAAGGAACAGTTAACACGTCATGCCTTTGTTAGTGGACAGAATGCGTCATGTGCGCGCGCTGTTGTCTCTCGTTTAATTGTTGTTTTTACAATTGGTAAAAGGACTTCGTGTCATCCAATTCTGTCTGATTAATAAAGGTAATAGGACCGAGTGGAGCCCAGTTCGGTCTATAATCATACGAATAATTAACAAAATCGGACGAGCGGAAGCGTGAGTCCGATTTGATAATCCCCAGAATGATTACAGACAGAATTTGACGACACGAAGTCCTGTTACCAATTAATCAAAACTATGACAAAATTTGAGAAAGAAACTAGAGATCGGTTTTTACGTTTTCATAAAAATATCAACAGCTAACTCGGCGAAATGCGAGACAACAGCGCGCGCTCATGATGCGTTCTGTCCACTTACAAAGGCATGACGTGTTAACTGTCCTTTTAACTGTCCTATTACACCGTCCAATTACAAACATGACGTGTATACTGTCCCATTAGTGCTCAAATCGGGCTGATGATAACCAATCACGTTCGAGAATTTTGTTATAGTTTTGATTAAGAGTAGATTAACCCGTGATTAACAAATCGGACTCCCGCTTCGCGGTCGTCAGTTTTTTTAAATCACTCGTGAGGGAAAAGAATCTTGACAATCAAATACACTTGTACTCACATTTAGAGGCTGAGTTCTTTCAATTTTTTTTTCCCCAGTCTCTCAGCCAGTTCATCCGCTTTCTCATGTTGCTCTTATCACCCTGCTGACCAATAATCTGCTTCACTGCGCGAAGCCGATATTTGTTTACCCATAACACACTTGGTTCTCCTGCACCAAAACAAAATGACCTTTACTGTCAAAATCTTATGTAGATGAACCCTTTAATCCCTGAGAGTGACTAACATCTAATTTCTCCTTTCAATATCAGCCCGGAATCAAACATTAAGGTCATGAGAATACAGCAAATGATCATCAACTGAAGAACCTCTTGATTGTTCAACAAATTCTCCTTGCCAGCACATTAGGAAATGCATAAAGAACAGTATGGAGAATATGCATACTGATGTTAGGGTGTAAAGGATTAAACAAAAACTATACTGTCTTGTAACTCAGTTTAAGTGACACAAACAAGTCTACAGGTGGAAGAACAGATACATGAACCAACAGATGAACTCAAAGGTGGAATTTAGGGTAAAACTGAGGTGTGGGTGAATGGACAGAGGGAAAGAGCAGAGTGAGTGACAGATAGAAAGACAGTGATTGGATGAATGTACACACACAAAAGAGCAGACAGACAGACAAATAGACAAACTGAGTGATACTGTAAATTTGCCACCGAAAAGAGTTTCTAATGCTGATGTTTCAAGTTTAAGCCCTTCCTCAGAGCGGATGGCTAATGCTTGAAACATTAGCTTTAGAAAGTATTTTAGGAAGGCCAATCTAAATTATCAACTCAGTCGATAAAACCACATTATCTTGTTAATCTCCCCACCAATGCAGCACCACAGTTTATTAAAAAACTTATCCCCTTTAGACAGACAGACAGATGGACTGCTAGACAGACAGACAGACAGACTGCTTGACAGATGACAGCAAGGAACAATGGACAAACCCATAGATAGATACAAGTAGATGGAAGAAGGAAAATGAGGATGAACAAATCATGTTATCAGTTGCACACTAGCCTGTGGCTCCTATGAAATTTCATTGTTGACATCAATGAATTGTGTTAATTCATGCAAATTTATGGCAAGTTTCTATAGTGACTTTTTTTTTCTCTCTTTTCCTGTTTTGAGCTGTGCATTACAATGTACCTTGGAAAGTTTGCTCACTCCAGGATCCTGTCCCACCATGACATAACTTGTTTTCTTGCTCACTGATTGGGTAACTTTTCCACCATATCTTTGAATCAAATCAGCAGCCTCCTGACTCTCTCAATACTTTCCAAGATTCCCTTAATAACAACTGTCAGTCCATCCAAACAGTTTTCCGCTCTCTAAGAATTAAATTATCAAGTGCAAGCATGATTAGAAGGCGCAGACAAATAATTAATTCTTCCCTTGAAGACCTGTTAATACTGTCCAAACTGAAAAGTTATAAATGGTGAAAAAGTAAAAAACCTTTGAGGATACACCATAAACATTTGGGATCAATGTCAGTATCTAAACATCTGTTCACCTACCCCTCCCCTAACCTAACATCAGTCAACTGATGACAGTTAATGTTGGATTAAGGGAGGAGTAGGTGTGCAGTTTCCTAGATACTGATATTGATCCAACATTTGTAAAACAACTGAGAGTAAAAGGATAAAATATAACTTTTCTAAACTCCCATGGGTGACTGAGACAGAATTTCTCCTTACAATATAGATACAATATCATGCAGACAAGTCATGAGAATAAATACAAATATCAATCTTGGGATTATTAGTTGATCTATGACCAAATTCTCTCAACCAATGTCACAAGAATTGTATGGCAGACAGTTAGGAGAATTACTATAGAGATCTTGAGAGTAAAAGGCTCAACCAAAGCATACATTTTACATGCCAGGGAATAGGTAGAAAGGAAGCCTGAAAATAAACCTTTTAATAATGATGTAATAAGAAATTCTCATTATTAATCTACAGGAAAACATCTCACAGCAAGAGGGGAGAATTAACAATCAGATCTTGGACTTGAAACCTACCTGAAGGATTTCCTTTGAACCAAGTGCCCTAGGACCATCTTTTGCCATAAAACTATGGTAGCCTGGTTTTTTCTTTTCCAATGATGGTGAAACTTCAACCACTTTCTCTGATTTTGACACCTTTGGTGTTCCTTTGATTTGAGTTTCCTCACAGATATCTATTTTTATCCTTTTTTGGAGTAACAGTTTTCTTTGGATTTGGTTTTGAGTCTCTAACTGGAGTTTCTGGAACTTTGGCAGCTTTGGTAGCCAGTTTGCTAGCAGGAGTTGTCTTTGGTACTTCCTGAAATGTGCATGGATAAAATTTAAAGTGAACAAAAATTGCATGTGTATCAAACATTCTAACAACTGAGAGTTGTCCAGTTTAGGCAAGAGTTGTCCCAAATAGGAATGTTGATAGTGAAAGACACTGCTGCTTTAAATAGTGGAGACAAAGAGGCAACATCTTCCCGGAATGTCAAAGTTAAAGTCACCAAGAATGTAACTGAAAGTTCTGTCACTATTGTTACTGTTTTTAGCATAAATTCTAGGTACAGTAATGGTAGTATTTTAAGTAGTGTTAGTATTGTAAGTAATGTTTTGTTGCAAGTATTGTTAGCAATGTGCATCTGAGTAAAAACCATCCACTGTCATAGTAGGACAGGTTAATGTATATACAACATGCACATGTACCACCAGTTCACAAGTTTGAGTAAGCTTTTGGATCCTTATACAGAGCCAAATTTAGTCATAAAATGTTACTGTTTCATCTACAAGTACCTTATTCAAGTGCTTGATAACACTTACCATACACATGCAATCATATCAGGTCCAATCCATTCTAGTATCAAGGTAGCAGGTTTAAGCATTGATAGTAATGTTTAATTTTGCAACAATTAAGGATGGTAATCAAAAGGCTTACAAACCTTTTTCTTCTCAGGGGAAGGCTTTGTAACCTCATACTTTGATTCTGAGAAGTCTTCCTTTCTTTTCTTTGATGGTTGCTCTGTTGTATGATAGTTAACATTCCCATTTTCTCTTCCTTCTTTTTCTCTCCCATTTTTTTACTCTTCTTTTCTATTCACTTTGGAGTCTTCATTTCCTTCAGACTCATCAGATCTCTATTGGAAATGAAAACAAAAAATAATTCTTGATGGTTCTACAGGAAATCAAGGTATAATCATTAAGTGGGCTGAGCTCTGGATCAAGCTTAAAATTTGCCCTCTCAAGAGTGATCAATTTTCTAATGTCTCTTAACAATACTAATTCACTGTCAAACAGCAATGTAATAAGAAAATCATCAGACAAGAGGATATCGATTGATTGAACACCATATTCTCTAAGATATTGTCATAACACTTGTGTGAGGACAGTAAAGAGAGTTGGTTTTAATATCTTAGAGGTGAAAGGACTTATCCCTTTAAAGGGCCCCATGGTGTTGCTTTTGCCAAAACTATTTTCCTCTCCCCCCCCACCCCCCCCACAAAATTCCTATAATATGATTACATAATGCATGACTCAAACACTGGTCATTATACCCATTAATTTTGTGACATGGTATGTGTTGTACATCCTGATATAGCTACTGAATAAGAGATTGGCAGAGGGTTTACAAGGGATGTGTGACTGAACCCAAAATTAACATGTGATGCATGAATTTTATAGAAAGGCAAGGTCTGGTGAGGTTTAAAGTTTTCCCTGTTCAAATAATGCACAATGTGTGAAGTACTGTTTAAAATACATAGGATGCCTGATTTTTACTGTAAAAAAAATTGTTGGTGAAACAAGTGTAGTTAGTTATTCAACTGTTTTCTCTTATTGGCAAATGTTCTCCTGGATTCCCTTTCAACTGGAGTAGAACCAGAGAAATCAAGTGCAGAAGTTGCTTTTTTCTCTTTAGGTTTGACTGGACTGAAGCAAGAATAACAATTCATGTGTTAAATATTTCAGTACCACAACAACTATGTGTTACCTTCACTTTTGATGGCTGTATAACACTGTCTTTATCATTTCACTGCTGTTTGTTTGTTTTTCATTTTTAACCCTTAACACCTAAAACTCAGTATGCATATTCTCCATACTGTTCTCTGTACATTTCCTAAGGTGCTGACAAGGAGAATTTGTTTAACAAACCAGAGCTTAGTTGGTGATCATTTCCTTTACTCTCATAACCTTGATGTTTGATTCAAGGATGATATTGTAAGGAGAAATTAGATGCTGGTCACTGTTAGGTGTCAACAGGTTACATGTCAATGTATCAGCATAAGAGCAGTGTCCTATGACAGATCTAACATTCTCAATGCCTGATGGGAGAGAGGAAAGATCAAACAAACAAACAGATAAATGAAATTTAGGTGGATAATTTTAGAAGCCAGATATCTTATGTTCTAAATGAACACCATAGTTTGGTGCTGAAATGTGAAATATAATGAAAGAGAATGATGGAGGATACCTCTCTTTAACTTGCTGGACATTTTCTGTCTGTTTGGCAAACTTTTTTAATTTGCTTGGCACAGCTTCTTCCTCATCTGTAGAAACCACATCAAAATATAACTCAAGTGCTATAATATTCAAACCTATATGTTTTCAAGGCAGAGTGGTCTAATGTTAAGTGTGCTGAACCCTGGATGAAGCGAATGGCTTTGTTTTCTTCAGCAAGTAAATACATCAGCAAGGTTAAAGGTCAGGTGATGTAAAAAAACTGACCTCATCTTACCTCAAGCTCACCTCACACAAAGTATTTTCCCTATCCAGTCATCACACTCCATCAATAAGGAGAGTCCCTGAAACCCTTTTGTAGAACTCAATCACATAAAAATATAGGGCCTTTTCATGCATTATGAAAAAACTAATATCCAAATTTTTTTCACATTCACACGAAATTCAAGATGGTCACATTTTGAAGATAAATAAAACCAAAAAAATTAAAAATTATCATACCAAATTCATATTTTCACACTTTCTGACCTGTTAATAAAGCTGTTAATCCTATAAAATTAAAAAAAAAATTTAAAAAAGATGTTATCATGATTCCTGTGAAGATAAAATCTCCCAATCACCCTTCACGTAAAAAGTATAGGGTACCCTCAATAAGTGCACATCATTTCCTTACCTGAGTCCAAGCTGATTGGTCTCCTATTTTTCTTAGCTTTTGAACTCTCTTCCTTCTTTACTGATGTGTTTTTTCTGAAAGTGCATGAAAGAGAACCAGGTACTGAAAACACCCTGACATCAGTATGCATATTCTCCATACTGGTATCTACACATTTTCAAAGGCGCTGACAAGGAGAATTTGTTTAATAATCAAGAGCTTTTATAGTTGGTGATCATTTCCTTGACTCTTGATTCAGGGCTGATATTAGGGTCCAAACGTTTAACTACAACTGTAAATTTATAAGAGGGAAAATAAATTTCAAGAAACAAATCACATACCTGATATTTGGGGGAAGAGGATCTTCATCAGCATCTAACAGAGATGTAAGATTAATTTAGAAATAGGGTTAGGACATCATTGTGACGTTGCGCATATCATCATGTGAATCTTTTTACACCATGTTTTTGTGATAATGCAAATTGCATTGGGAATTGACAAGGACACTATACAGCACAACTACCTAGCTTACATGTACATTGAAACCATTAAAACTTATACAGAGGTATGACAGTTTGTGTAGAGTCTCAACATCTGTTCCTCTAGAAACTGTTGGTGTTCATCCTAAAACATTACCTGAGTCAATAATGTTTTTTCCTTTCTTCTTCCTCTTCTTCTGATTTTCTTTTGGTTTTTGTTTCTGGGCAATGTCATCATCTTCACTTCTTGATAAACCCTGCCCAGCAAATAAACGATAACATATTCACACAAATGTGAGATTATAATGGTTCTTTGGACCTAATAATAACAACAAAGACCAAACAGAATTGGATAACATCAAGGGAGGTGTTGTCCCTTGCAGCACAACTTTTCATTTTCGAAACATTTTCTTTCACCTCAGATAATCGAAAAAACACCAGGCTTGTGGAAAGAATAGTCTGGGTTAAGTGAAGTCTCCAGGTTTGTTTTTCAATCACCTTTCAAGTTAATCAACAATTTAATTTTCCCTTCAGTCTAAATAAATGAAAATTAACCAGTACTTGTCAAAATAGTGAAATAAGCATTAGTATTGCATACTGCAACTACTCTGCAGAGTTAGTAAGCTGCAGTTTGAACAAATTTGTAGGGAATGCTAATGTCCAAGATATTTCGAACTTGAGTGAAATTTAGGTGGCAGTGTATCACATCATGCTGTTTAGTTGTTTAACCCTTAAACTCCCAAATGTGATTAACATGTAACTTCTCCCAAGACTATCCATACAATGTCCAAAAAAAAGTTTATGAAAAAAGTTGTTATCTTGATCTAAGAACAAATTCCTATAACAAATGTACAGGGAAATGTGTGGCCACTAGAGGGGAGAATTAGCAAACAGATCTTAGGAGTTAAAGGATGAATACAAAAACTTCATTTTACAACCCTGTTTAGGATAAAAAAGAAAAAGGCAAAATATTTTAACTTATCAGCCTCACTTAGCTACCCTGACATACTCAGACAAACTATGGAAAATTACACCTACAAAGTTAGTTAACACAAAGTACCACACCATTTCTCACATTCCAGTCCAAAAAGATACCTTGGGTTAGATATATGTAGTGGAATGAAACTCTTAGTTAAAACATGTTGTAAAATTACTTACCATGAGCAAAATGTGTGGCAATAAATACAAATTTTGGAGAAATAAGTTGCCCCCCCCCCCCCCCCGACTCCCAGGAGAAGATATGTGTGAATGTGAATTGCATCCGAGCATTATAGACACACACGATGATCGATTCAGTCAGATAGGCGCTGTGATATGGGCAGATCTTTTCTCCGTCATCTCTGATGTCGAATTCCTTGATACTACATATAACTCTCTCTCTCAAATGCTACATAATCCATTACTTACCTTGGTTTTCGTTTGGCTCTTTCCTACATCTTGTTTCGTTAATGACTTCGCAGTAGAATCCTTGCCGCGCTTGTTTTCTACTTTCGAAGCGCCTTGCTTCGCTGTCTTTCCAGTAGGGCTAAAGAACGATCGAATATCCTGTACAAAAATATGTAATTATAATTGAAACACCGGTTAAAAGACCACCACTGAGAAAGAAAACGACTAACAAACCACTTTAGTATATTGATGTGTTCACATCACTCTCCGACATTTCGCGCTATCTTTGAAAATCTCCCGTACTTCAGTCAGCGGTCACCAACTTAGCTAGCTTCTAGACTCATGTTATTTCTCTTCCGCTAATTTTCCGAGAAAGACGATAGGCTATAAGATAACCATAATTTAATTCGAATTCACGGAACCAAGTTAAAGGAGCTGTCAGACGATGGAGGTTGAACCACATGCAGTTGCCCCGATAGATTGCTTTGAAAATGGCAAATAGATCCGCGGAGAACACTTCTCAGGGGTACGTACTCTGTTGTGGATGTCAATATTTTCATGAATGAATGCGCTTTAGCTTCGCGCCCGCTCGTTCTGCGATTTGGCTGTTTTGTTGTGCTGTCGTCTCCTCGAGGTATATCGTTTGTTTATTGAAAGATATTAAATTCGCAGCATGAAATTTGCAAAAAGTTATTTGAATTTATGTTTTATACGCTGTCATTCAAAAACAATTTCATGTAATATAAAATGACTCTATAGTAAAGAGGAAAAAAAACTACGTATAAAAGTTCTACCGATTGGACTTGAATGGAATAAATGTGGTCGTGTTACGATTAGTGCGCATTTTCCTAAACTTAAAATTACACTGGTTTCTAAATTGTATCTGCTTGAGTGGTAGCAGATGATGGAGTTTATGTGCAGAATTGGATACAATTGAGTCAAAGAGTTGACGTTCGTAACACTGTTCTTTGCGCCTGTCTGTCAAAGATCGGATGTCATACAATGCATTTATTCTCTATTGTAAAACTAGACTCGACCATATCTCCGGAATTTTTTCGGGCTTACTGAGATTTGATAAACGAAACGAAACGAAACGAAACGAAAATATGAACATCTCCTTGGTGTTCTTTGCTGAATCTTCACTATGTTCGCGAAGAGATCAAATCCTCTTCTATATTTAGAGGAAGGACTGCGCCATTTAGCCATAAAATGCAAATGTAAAATTTGAAAAAATGATTCCGTGAGACAATTTCCAAAGTGTCAAGCATCGATGTTCGTAGTCGATGAATAATTCGATCGCGTGACATGACACCTTCCCTTAATAATATCGCGTGACTAAAGTTGGTTTGCAGCATGTTTCTGATTGGAAAATTAATATAAAGTTTTCGTTGAAGTTTCAGTAATAGTAATGGTTGTTCTGTTATCATTTGTATAATTTGTGGGCCGAACTGACCGATTCATCCTTAAGGGGGGCATTGGGATGTTCGATATCTTTTTAAGATAGGTTTTTGTGCTAAAGAATTTCGGTTTTTCGGATTGGATGTTCATTGCGGTTTGCGGATTTTCCGTTCTTTAGCATTTATTTTTCGTCAAAAATACCTGTATAATGGGCTACGGATTTGGTTTCCGATGGAGTTTTCGGATTGTCCCATTTGGATTCCGTTTTCTCTTCGATCCAAGTGGCCACTATGCTCCTGTACTGATCTCGAATAGCCGCGAAACCTCTGTGTGCTCCATTTGTCAACACCGTAACGGATCGATTAGGGTTTCGAACTGGGATGTGGACATTTATCGGTTTTGACTGTTTTGCATGCGGTTTTCGGTTCTGGTCGAATTTTCTTTTTGCGATTGTGCGGTTGTGGATGATTTTTGCGACGCCTTTGAGGTTTCTAATGGACCCTCTCATCCTTCCGCACAGTGGAGTTCCACACGGATTCTTGCTTTGCAAATTGAAAATCTCTCTTTCTAAAATTACAGATCTTCCCTTTCGTTCTGTTCTGTGTCTTAAATTAGAGTAGGCCTTGTATAGTTATTTCTTTTGAAATTGTATGTGGAATTCTTTTAACTTTTTATTATTAATTTTCTTTTTAATTTTTCTGGAAATAAGTGCTGTTGTCTTTCTCACTTCACACTTAAATTTGGAACTAAAAGTGAGGGGAATGTGGGCTGAAAGCTGGGGTGTCTGTGCCAGACAGCTTGATCCTGCCTTTGTCTGTATTATCATGTATTAACCCTTTAACTCCCAGAAGTGATTAACATTAAACTTCTCCCCACAATATCCATAAATTATTCAGCAAACAGGTAACGAGAATATTCAAACTTATCAGGTAGAAGCTGCTATCTTGATCTAGCACCATGTTCTCATAACTAATTTACAAGGAAATGTGTAGCAGCCACAGAGGAAAATTAACAATCAGATCTTGGGAGTTAAAGAGTTAACTTTTTAATCTTCCATTCCAGCATGAATTTTAATGTTCTGTAACACCTGTGTTTCTTCTTGAGTCCTAAAAATGTAACAAATTTCTTTTAATCCAAAGATATCTTTGTATTTTTGTTTTTTGAGATATGTTGATGGATTTTCAATCTTGAAAATTATCAGTTTAGGTGCCACACAGTTATCAAGGAGAGTATGTTTGATCTCTGCTGTCTTCTTCCACCTGTAAGTGAAATACTGAAGTAACTTTCACCCAATACTGACAACAAAATTGTTAACATGTCACAATGATTTGATTTAGGGCCCTCCTTCCAGTAAGCACCCCTTCTAGAATAAGTACTCCCCTCCCCCCTGTGTTTAAGTCAGAAAGTTTAGTTTGAAAGATAATAATGTTTGCTAAAAATTCATCCATAATTTGATGCTTGTATGATTGATAATGTTTATTATTTTTTAGCTTGTCATTATTTTCATACTGGCCTTTGTCAAGTAGAAGGTCAAATCTGGACTTCAAAACTGCAGTGGATATCCTGGTTTGCTGATGTGAGTACAGAACTGATTAATAGAGCAAAAAGGTCAAGGCTTATACTGAAGGTCAGCAACATATAGTCTGATCATTGTGTACTTTTAAGTAGTTGTACCTAAGTCTAAGTGACACCCAGCTACATGTACTTTTTTCAAAAAGTTGCTACTTTTAATACAAGGCAATGGGGTTGTGCTGCTGGTTTGGGTGGCATTTTCAAGACTTACTTAGCAAGGAGGGGGTAACATTTTCAATAGTGTTACTAGAGTGGGGACTAACACATTTTCATGACTTGGAAATTCTTGTATATAATAAAGTAAGGATCTACAAACAGGAAGGTTCAAATTAGATTGAAATGTACCAGAATGCTAATGCACTGAAGGTGAAAAGTAAAGTGTTGTAAATTCACATAAACAAATGTGTTGCTTCATTTTAGGATCATGATCTACTTAAAAGACTTGGTTTTTAGCTACATAGATGCATCTATAAACAGATATTGACTAAGTTGGGAACACAAAAATTACATTTCTGATAAAGTGACTAACTTAGCAGATATGGGGTGTATAATAGTCCATTTTACAGTTGTGTGCTTGGTTGCCAAGCCTTTGAGCAGGAGTGAGGCTAAGGTTGACCTCGTTATGATACAAACCTTACTGCTTTTCAAATGCAAATTACTTTGTTGTCATGTTAACTGGATACTGGTCTCTACCACAACAAGGTCACCTTCAGCCTCACTCCAAATCAAAGGCTTGACAACTAAGTAAGATGTAGACAACTGTAAAATGGCCTATTGGCCACAGAGTAGACTATAATGGAGCAGGTGTTCTCAAAGGCCAGCAGCACATACTTAGCAACAATTGACCCAAGAACTTTCCTCACCCCTAATCTGGAAACTGTTCCATTTCATTCTGAATATAGACACAGTTCAATAATTTGAGGCATTCCTTTATTGAATGAGTTTTAATGGAAGTGTATTTTGAGTGAACTATTTGGGTGCAGCTGTTTTTTTTTTCTGTTCATGTGGTTTCCTTTCAGACCATTTGATTTTTTAGGTGATTTTAGCAACAGATTCACCATTGCTGTTATGTTTGGAGCCACTTCCAGCACATGGCTGAATATGTTTTTAAAACCAAAAAATGGAATTTTTCAGATGCCTGACCCAGCTGGATGGGTGCAGGGTAAGTGGTCATACATGGTGACCTGATTTTGAATAAAGGAAATGTTCGTTGTTGTTGTTTTTTTCTGTTTTTCTCACAGTTAAAAATCACTTAAATATTGTAGGAGCTATAAGTTGACTCAGTTGCCATTGGGCAGTATTAGTTTAAAAACAAATTTGAACATAGTTAAATGGAATTTAACATAGTTTAAATGACTAGGAGCAAATATGGTTAGTAGCATTTCAAGCATTTGGTTCATATCTTTAAGCCAGCTGTTGGAATCTGTGCAGCATTTGTTGCATTCAGCAGAGTTTGCAGCAATACTGTGGTTGTTGGGGCCCTGGGGCCATCCTCGTCCAACGGTATATACCTTATCAGTGCATGCATTGTTTTGTCATCGTGCCTGTGTTGTGTTTGCTCTTCTATGCTGTGGCATTGTTGTCCTTGCAGATAGCAATTCTTGACGTTTCCCTTCCCCCTAAGCCCTAACTGCAGGCTTTCTTGTGTGGGGTTTATTTCTATTTATTTGTTTATTTATTAATTCATTTATTTATGTTTTCCTCCTCTAAGCCATTTGATTCTAGTGTGACGGGTGTTCAGAGGGGGCTCGGGGCAAGAGGCTTGCAGCTTGATTGTGAGTTGGGTAGGCCAGTCTGGTGTTCTAGAACCTCGGGGTGTGACTGTAGGTGCAGATCCTGGGCCCCTCGGGCATCTAGCCTCCATTTGTGATGTAGGTGTAGACTTGATCTTAAGTTATTTTTTTAATTTATTTGGAATATTTATACAGGCTGGCTCGGTTCGGCTTTTAAAAGCAGGTTTACATTGCTTCTATAAATGATAACAAAGCCAAATGACCACACTGGGAACCACATTTGTGACTCTTTGTTGAAGTCTGTGAGTTGTTTTACTCTTTAACTCCCAAGATCTGATTATTAATTAATTCTCCCTCTAGCTGCTGCACAATTGCATATTCATCAGTTATGAGAACGTTTCTGTTAGATCAAGAAAACACCCTCTACCTGATTAGTTTGAACATTCTCATCACCTGTTTGCAGGAGAATGTAAGGATATTATTGGGAGAAGTTACCTGTTAATCATTTCTGGGAGTTAAAGGGTTAATGTCCCCTGCTTATAACCAGTACAGAGAAGATGTAGGAGAGTATGGGGCCTATGGTTTATCATCCTTAGCTGAGAAGATGTAGGAGAGTATGGGACCTGTGGTTTATCATCCTTAGCTGAGAAGATGTAGGAGAGTATGGGGCCTGTGGTTTATCATCCTTAGCTGAGAAGATGTAGGAGAGTATGGGGCCTGTGGTTTATCATCCTTAGCTGAGAAGATGTAGGAGAGTATGGGGCCTATGGTTTATCATCCTTAGCTGAGAAGATGTAGGAGAGTATGGGGCCTGTGGTTTATCATCCTTAGCTGAGAAGATGTAGGAGAGTATGGGGCCTGTGGTTTATCATCCTTAGCTGAGAAGATGTAGGAGAGTATGGGGCCTGTGGTTTATCATCCTTAGCTGAGAAGATGTAGGAGAGTATGGGGCCTGTGGTTTATCATCCTTAGCTGAGAAGATGTAGGAGAGTATGGGGCCTGTGGTTTATCATCCTTAGCTGAGAAGATGTAGGAGAGTATGGGGCCTGTGGTTTATCATCCTTAGCTGAGAAGATGTAGGAGAGTATGGGGCCTATGGTTTATCATCCTTAGCTGAGAAGACTAGAATGTCTAACCATTTGGAGATGTTATATCAAAGGCAGTGCATTCTCCTCAGTTATTTTAAGACCCCGAGTGTTGTTGCAGTCTTGGGCTTGAACCCTCAACTACCTGCACAGCAAGAACACCTTTGCAATGTAGAAAGAAATGACAAGAGCACATCCAAACCGGTTGCAAGACAATTTAATCTACTTATTCTCTTTCCCTACATCTAGGCTGTTTGAAGGGCTGCAAAACTCCAGAAAAGAGATTTATCCTTCAGATCGGCACTTTTAATCCCCACAGTGTCAACGAAAGCTTTTTGTTCCGCTAATTTATTCTTGTTTTCTTGTCACCATATTCCCACTAATAACGTGGCTCCATTTTCTGCTGATAAATACACACACAACTCACAATTCCTCCAACCACTGTATTGAAGGGATAACGCTCCAAACGTCAGCTTTTAACTTTTTACAGTGGCCAATTTACATTATCAACTCAGTTAATAATACAAAATTACACTGTTATACTCTCCCACTGATGCAGCAACACAGTTTCTTTAGAAACTTACCCCCTTTACCTGCACAGCAGTCCAGCACTCAACGTGAGCTAGCAGAAAAAAGAAGATTCCTCTGTTTTAATTAATAAAATATACGTGACTGTTATATGTATATTTCGTATAGTGTTATCAACGCTTAATACAGATCAATGACAAAAGACAAGAAAACAACATTTAATTAATACGATAATTCATCATTTATTTTATGTCGAGTTTATATAAAAAATGTATCAAATAACATCCATAAAACGATGTTACAGCGTAAAAACAGAAAAATAGATTAGAATTCTATCAATCAGACCTCTTGGTAATTAACCATCAAATGATTTTTCTTGTGTAATTTTCTTCTGTAATATTTGTCAGATACAAACAGTTCTATTTAAGAATTATGATCTGCAATTCGTTAGGGACATCTGAACTCTAAATACTAACATTGATTTTGGGGGACAAATAAGGAATAAATTTTACTTCAGAGAGAATTCGTCTTTTTATTCGAGTGGTTCCACCCAAAGTGACCGTACCATACAACCCGAACAGGCCGATGGGACTCAGTCAAGGATGACCACAACCGCTTTGTAGAGACCACCACTGAAAGGCGGTGAAAGTGACAATGCATAAGAGGAAAAAAATTCGGGAATATTTCAACCGACCGCTTAATACAGGTTCGACTATTAATTCCGAATTAGCCAATCAGCCCACGCCAAGAGCTCTATCACAATTCACCTGTGTGGTATATTATAAACAATCGCTCTAAGGTGGGTAGATGGAGTAGAGTTATGAAGCACGAAGAGAAAATCTAAGAAGACGAAAGAAGTTTAAGTCCAGCAATTACTCAGGGAAATTATTCTTTTATTTTTTTGCGTGAGCTTCATTAAGCATCTCGGATTGAACATAACAGGAATGCGTGGCGTCAACGCTCTCCCCATGACCGTCTCTCCCAGGTTAATACTTGCCTCCAGGATTTTTCCACGGCTTGTTTTTCCCTATAAGGTCTAATTCTAAATTCGGGTTGAAAATACCACCCTCTTAAACCGTTTTTATTTCACATCTTGCATGTTACCCAGTCGAGGGTCTCCGTGGGGTTAACCGTTAGCCGTATATCGGTCAAAAAAACTAGCTGTTAGGCGTAAATATTGACAAATTTGAACCCTTAGTTGTAGAAAAAAATTGACCTTAAAAATATTTCCTTCCTACAATGTGTTATTTTGGGTTAACCGTAGCAGAAACATGGCCATAATTTTAGCCGTTAGCCGTAAAAAGTTCTCCTCGGTCGGCCCTCCTCAGTTTGAAGAAAGTTTCGGTTTTTTGTAACAGGCTGTTAGTTAAGTTTGCAATCGTGGAAAAAAAAAAATCATCAATATTTTCTACACTCGAGGAACCACACCGAGGGTACCTCCCATGATGAGGACGCTTTCTATAAACAGAATAAAGCACCTTCCCAAAGTGAAAGGTAATTTCTTTTTTCTTGCCTCTTCAACGATATATGACTAAACATCATGTCGCTTTACATGCTAAAAAAACGCGTCGCGTGACATCCTGAGGAACGGCTGCCAATGAAACTGGCTGATATAAAATCTGAAAATATCGAAGTTAATATCTCATTTAATAACTCTATCCAAGGAAATGGGAAGAGGTTGAGCGAATAAGACATGGGTGCGCTCACTACTCCAAACGAAAAGATGTGACAAAACATCATAACTGTCACATAACGTGCTAAAGAAATTCGTCGCGTGACATCCTGAGAAACGGTTCCCAGTGATCGATATTAGCAGTTATAGAGTCAGAAAATATCGACGTTTATCTCTCATTCAGTGAACCTTTTCAAAGAAATTGGCAAAAGTTATTAAGCGAATACTACTTCAAACGACAAGAAATGGCTTATGCAAGTCGATGAAGAAATTTTCCTTCCTTTGTTATTGATTTCCTCTTCCATTCTAACAAAATGCCAAGCGACTGGTTTCATTGTTGACATTTAAATGTTAGTTTATTGTACTTAGATAATAGGTAAACAATCTGATCGGAGAAACTAAATAAAATCATTTGGTTCCAACTTTCCAGCTCATTCGGAGCTTCCTTCAATGCTTTGTAAGCCATAACTAAAATTATAAAATAAAACTTCTCTTTTTTTTACTTTGGGCGATTAGATTAAACAATATACTTAAAATGCATCGTTCTGCTTGTAAAAAATAACAAAATTTATCTCAATCCAAATTAAAGGAGAAATCTCAAAAAATTAACTAATATCAAGACTAAATCCTTGCCATTACGGCCAAAATCTTTTATTTTAAGTCCAGATAAACCAAATTCTGGTCGGCAGAAACTAACTTTAAGTACCAATGACTGAGTAAAAATCCTCGAAAAGTTCATCACAATTTCCATCTGACATAGACAAAGATAATCGAGCAATCGAACAACTGATTATTCTCCAATTCCTATGGAAATTCTCTACACACGCACATAGCTGCATGTAATAGCTTCACATCACTCATGAGACTAAACCGATTGAGAAAAAGTCTGTAAAAAACTCTGGAAAACGTTTTTAAGACGTTTCAACTTCGACGTAAATGTAACGCCCAAATCCTCTCAGTAGAAAATACTTCCATTAAAAATAACTTCTCACATACCTAGTCATGATAATTTTAAGACATCATATGAAAAAAACAAACAAACAGCAGTTTGAGGAGGATATCAAAGATTAATCTCGTAAAAGCAGTTCAGACAAGCAAAAAAGGCAACTTTTGAATCAATGGAAATCTGTTCTCTTGTTAAACTTGACTTTGGCCGTCTTTTGGTTCTTCCTGCTTTGATGAAAAGAAGACTCTTGAGAAAGGTTTCATCGGTAGCTTATAGGTTTCTGGTCCAAATATCAGCATTTATAGGTATCCGAAAACTCCCTGGGATTCCAATGCTCACTGCCTTAACTGAAACATAAAAGAATCTCAGTTTAGAGAAGATAGTTGAGTTTCCATGAAATATTTCTCAGCACATGAAACGATTCATTGCACAACAGGATTTCTTTAAAATAAATTTGCTATTCTACTCCTATCATGTTTCCAAAAAAGAATGTTATCATCGTAAACGTGTCCACTTGATTGTACTGCATCTCAGTTTACAGAGAGAAAAATAAATTCGTAACCCAACTGAAAGGAAACTAACACGCAAGTATCACTGCTCGTATATGAGCAAAGATTATGATTTAATGTAACTTTGTATTGAATAGAATGTATCAGCAGAATTATTACTTGTTCCACCTTTTAAATCTCCTTGAAATCCAGGTTGACGTCGTCACCAATAAGTACAAATGGTGCCCAATGCCAAACCTCCTTAAACTTTTCAATTTTTCTCATACACTTCATGGCCTGATTAAGAGCTTCACTGGCCTTCTTGCCTTTGGCAAGTGCATCGTAGAAGAAACTCATGAACTCCAGGGTTCCCTCGTCGCCAATCGCCCACAAGGTAACCACAACAGATCTGGCACCGGCACCCAAAAGTGCACGCGCCATACCGACCACACCCTCGGCCATGACCTCCCCACGAGCAGTGTGACAGCAGCTAAGTACAACCAGACGTGCTCGCAACCCAGCTTCTATGACATCTTTCATCGTCAGTAGATAGTCTTTCTCTTGCGGCTGAGGGCTTTCTCTTGTGGCGTTTGGTGCCAGGATAACTTCTCCAGTTTCTATTTTGCCGTGCGCTGCTATGTGAACTAAGGCCACTGATGATATTCGTTTTAACACTTCCTCTTTTGTTGCCATTTCTCTAGTGAGAGGGGAGACATTGAGGATACGTCCGATCATCTCCACTTCTTTCCTTGCTCCTGGAAGTTGCACCAAAAGTGTTCCCTCATAAATGAGATGCTTGAAACATGGGTCGCCGACAAGCAATGCACCAGTCTTCATGTGAAAGTCAGCTGGACAATCATGAATTAGTTGCAAGCTCGTCAGAGAGGGAAGCACACGAATTCTGAAAGAATCACTTAGATATGATAAGTTGGAGTCTTGCAACGCTGCATAAGGTACAAGACAAAATGGCCCCTCAGGAACGAATGTGATCTCGTCGTTGCCTTTGATCAGGTCAGCAATAGGAGAAACGATGATGTCATACAGCTTATTTAAAGCACTTGATTGGGAGTGCCTCACATCAACTCGGATCACATCATTGGCCACTTCCTCTTCTGTCGGCGAGTCTAACGGAGGATTTTCGATGGTAACAGTATCTCTTGCGCCGATCTCCTTAAGAGCAGTTCCGTTCAGTAGCTGGATAAAAAATTTCAACTCATCCTCATACATGTATTTGTTCACGTGTACTTCTCTCATCTGGATATTATTTTCACTGAGGCAAACCCAAAAGTAAACGCATGGTCCATTAATAGCTATGAAAACTGTGCTCAGTGGAACCCACCTCAGAGAAATGCGGGATGCGCTGAGCGTTGAAGAATCTCCAGGCTGATATTTTGCGACCATAAGATCTCTCAGAGCTTGAGCACGTCCTTTCTCTGTGGCAAGAAGAGCCTTCACAACTTGACCTCGTCTGACATTTATACGCCACAAACCTTTGTATGCTACTTGGTGCTGATTACGATAACAAATCGTCCACTGATCGTTGAGTTGAAGACTGGCCCTGATATCATCATACAATTCTACACTCGAATAATAGCAGTCAAAGGCTCTCATAAGATTTCCTTGAAACTCAAAACCGATTCCAAGGCAAGAGAGTGAGCACGCCTCTACGGTCTTCTTTCCCACTTCTTTAGCAATTTCTAGACTACGTTGATGATACCTGATGGCTGTTGTGAAATCTCCTAGACTTTGATAAGCGTTGCCGAGATTGCAATAACTTCTTCCCTCTCCTGCCTTGTCTCCCACTTCTTTAGCAATCTCTAGATCACGTTGATGGTACTCCATTGCTGTTTTGAACTGTCGTAGACCTTGATAAGCGTTGCCGAGGCTACCATAACTTCCTCCCTCTCCGGCCCTATCTCCTACTTCTTTAGCAATTTCTAGATGACGTTGATGGTACTCGATGGCTGTTTTAAACTTTCTTAGACTGTCATAAGCGTTGCCGAGATTGCCATAACTTATTCCCTCTCCGGCCTTGTCTCCCACTTCTTTAGCAATTTCTAGATGACGTTGATGGTACTTCATGGCTGTTTTGAACTCTCCTAGACCTTGATAAGCGTTGCCGAAATGGCCATAGCTTCTTCCCTCTCCGGCCTTGTCTCCCACTTCTTTAGCAATTTCTAGATGACGTTGATGGTACTTCATGGCTGTTTTGAACTCTCCTAGACCTTGATAAGCGTTGCCGAAATGGCCATAGCTTCTTCCCTCTCCGGCCTTGTCTCCCACTTCTTTAGCAATTTCTAGATGACGTTGATGGTACTTGATGGCTGTTTTGAACTCTCCTAGACAGTCATAACCTATGCCGAGATTGCCATAACTTATTCCCTCTCCGGCCTTGTCTCCCACTTCTTTAGCAATTTCTAGATCACGTTGATGGTACTTGATGGCTGTTTTGAACTCTCCTAAACTGTAATAAGCGTTGCCGAGATTGCCATAACTTCTTCCCTCTCCGGCCTTGTCTCCCACTTCTTTAGAAATTTCTAGATGACGTTGATGGTACTTGATGGCTGTTTTGAACTCTCCTAGACTGCGATAAGCGTTGCCGAGATTGGCATAACTTGCTCCCTCTCCGGCCTTGTCTCCCACTTCTTTAGCAATTTCTAGACATTGTTGATGGTACTTGACGGCTGTTTTGAACTCTCCAAGACTGTAATAAGCGTTGCCAAGATTGCCATAACTATTTCCCTCTCCGGCCTTGTCTCCCACTTCTTTAGCAATTTCTAGACGACGTTGATGGTACTTGATGGCTGTTTTGAACTCTCCTAGACCTTGATAAGCGTTGCCGAGATTGCCATAACTTGCTCCCTCTCCGGCCTTGTCTCCCACTTCTTTAGCAATTTCTAGATCACGTTGATAGTACTTGATGGCTGTTTTGAACTCTCCTAGACTGCAATACGCCTTGCCGAGATTGCCATAACTTTTTCCCTCTCCGGCCTTGTCTCCCACTTCTTTAGCAATTTCTAGATCACGTTGATGGTACTTCATGGCTGTTTTGAACTCTCCTAGACTGTGATAAGCGTTGCCGAGATTGCCATAACTTCTTCCCTCTCCGGCCTTGTCTCCCACTTCTTTAGCAATTTCTAGATCACGTTGATAGTACTTGATGGCTGTTTTGAACTCTCCTAGACTGTCATAAGCTATGCCTAGATTGCCATAACTTCTTCCCTCTCCGACCTTGTCTCCCACTTCTTTAACAATTTCTAGACATTGTTGATAGTACTTCATGGCAGTTTTGAATTCTCCTAGACTGTGATAAGCGTTGCCGAGATTGCCATAACTTCTTCCCTCTCCGGTCTTGTCTCCCACTTCTTTAGCAATTTTTAGATGACGTTGATGGTACTTGATGGCTGTTTTGAACTCTCCTAGATTGCGATAAGCGTTGCCGAGATTAGCATAACTTATTCCCTGTCCGGCCTTGTCTCCCACTTCTTTAGCAATTTCTAGATGACGTTGATGGTACTTGATGGCTGTTTTAAACTCTCCAAGACTGTAATAAGCGTCACCGAGATTGGCATAACTTATTCCCTCTCCGGCCTTGTCTCCCACTTCTTGAGCAATTTCTAGATGACGTTGATGGTACTTGATGGCTGTTTTGAACTCTCTTAGACTGTCATAAGCGTTGCCGAGATTGGCATAACTTGCTCCCTCTCCGGCCTTGTCTCCCACTTCTTTAGCAATGTCTAGATGACGTTGATGGTACTTGATGGCTGTTTTGAACTCTCCTAGACTGTCATAAGCGTTGCCGAGATTGCCATAACTTTTTCCCTCTCCGGCCTTGTCTCCCACTTCTTTAGCAATTTCTAGGTGACGTTGATGGTACTTGATGGCTGTTTTGAACTCTCCAAGACTGTAATAAGCGTTGCCGAGATTGCCATAACTTATTCGCTCTCCGGCCTTGTCTCCCACTTCTTTAGCAATTTCTAGATGACGTTGATGGTACTTGATGGCTATGTTGAACTCTCCTAGACCGTAATAAGCGTTGCCGAGATTACCATAACTTCTTCCCTCTCCGGCCTTGTCTCCCACTTCTTTAGCAATTTCTAGATTACGTTGATAATACTTCATGGCTGTTTTGAACTCTCCTAGACTGTGATAAGCGTTGCCAAGATTGGCATAACTTCTTCCCTCTCCGGCCTTGTCTCCCACTTCTTTAGCAATGTCTAGATCACGTTGATGGCACTTGATGGCTGTTTTGAACTCTCCTAGACTATGATAAGCGTTGCCGAGACTGCCATAACTTCTTCCCTCTCCGGCCTTGTCTCCCACTTCTTTAGCAATTTCTAGATGACGTTGATAGTACTTGATGGCTGTTTTGAACTCTCCAAGACTGTCATAAGCTATGCCGAGATTGCCATAACTTCTTCCCTCTCCGACCTTGTCTCCCACTTCTTTAGCAATTTCTAGACATTGTTGATAGTACTTCATGGCAGTTTTGAATTCTCCTAGACTGTGATAAGCGTTGCCGAGATTGCCATAACTTCTTCCCTCTCCGGTCTTGTCTCCCACTTCTTTAGCAATTTTTAGATGACGTTGATGGTACTTGATGGCTGTTTTGAACTCTCCTAGATTGCGATAAGCGTTGCCGAGATTGGCATAACTTATTCCCTGTCCGGCCTTGTCTCCCACTTCTTTAGCAATTTCTAGATCACGTTGATGGTACTTGATGGCTGTTTTGAACTCTCCAAGACTGTAATAAGCGTCACCGAGATTGGCATAACTTATTCCCTCTCCGGCCTTGTCTCCCACTTCTTGAGCAATTTCTAGATGACGTTGATGGTACTTGATGGCTGTTTTGAACTCTCCTAGACTGTCATAAGCGTTGCCGAGATTGGCATAACTTGCTCCCTCTCCGGCCTTGTCTCCCACTTCTTTAGCAATGTCTAGATCACGTTGATGGTACTTGATGGCTGTTTTGAACTCTCCTAGACTGTCATAAGCGTTGCCAAGATTGCCATAACTTTTTCCCTCTCCGGCCTTGTCTCCCACTTCTTTAGCAATTTCTAGATGACGTTGATGGTACTTGATGGCTGTTTTGAACTCTCCAAGACTGTAATAAGCGTTGCCGAGATTGCCATAACTTATTCGCTCTCCGGCCTTGTCTCCCACTTCTTTAGCAATTTCTAGATGACGTTGATGGTACTTGATGGCTGTTTTGAACTCTCCTAGACCGTAATAAGCGTTGCCGAGATTACCATAACTTCTTCCCTCTCCGGCCTTGTCTCCCACTTCTTTAGCAATTTCTAGATCACGTTGATGGTACTTGATGGCTGTTTTGAACTCTCCTAGACTGTCATAAGCGTTGCCGAGATTGCCATAGCTTTTTCCCTCTCCGGCTATGTCTCCCACTTCTTTAGCAATTTCTAGATTACGTTGATAATACTTCATGGCTGTTTTGAACTCTCCTAGACTGTGAGAAGCGTTGCCAAGATTGGCATAACTTCTTCCCTCTCCGGCCTTGTCTCCCACTTCTTTAGCAATGTCTAGATCACGTTGATGGCACTTGATGGCTGTTTTGAACTCTCCTAGACTGTCATAAGCGTTGCCGAGATTGCCATAACTTTTTCCCTC